>NW_010290655.1:0-44450 GCF_000700745.2 Antrostomus carolinensis | reverse complement strand
TCCCTACTCTAGAAATATTCAACCCATAATCCTGATAGCTTTTTCGTCAACAAGTACATGGAAAATTAATAGACTTTCTTCTGCTGGAATCCTCAGTAGGCTTGCAGATACAAACATCCAGGGAAAAGCTGACTGAAAGTTGGCTTTCTGGCATGGAGGAATTAATTTACCTTTTCTCTTTTGCTCTTTTTCTTTCCTCGTCTCTTTAATCCACTCTGATGACACTCTGAATTAGCCAGAATAAAAATGCTTGTGTGGTAATAGTTTGAAACCAGCACAGTTTGTCTTATGTAGTCCAACTAATACCTGTTGTGTGTTTTCCCACTGAGGTGTGGCCAAAGGTAGCTAGTCATTGAGAGGGTGGATAGACACTTAAAAGTGCTTTCTAGGGTCTTACTGCCTTATAAAGTTTAACAGCCTTTATATTTGCGGAGTACTTGCTAAGGTTACTAATAAAACTTCTTTTTAATGTTGCTATGAATGTAGTTGATACTTGTTTAGAATTGCAAAAGTTCTCACATAGTTTAAGACTGAATAACCTCTCAGACATTTTAGTTCAGAGTTTTTACTCTGCTGTGTAGAGATGATGATGGGGGGGAATCAACAAAAAAGACATTCATATGTGTGCTGTTGACACGTAGGGAGAGAAGCTGTTCTGCTTTATTTTGTAGGAGTTCTATTTGATGTTAAAAAAAATAATAATCTAAGAAAAAGGCAATGATTACAATATCATGACAAAACTCACCAGTGGCAGTCCTTTATAAAAATATAAGGTTGAGGCTGGCTTATATGCAAGCTGCAGAAACTTAAGGCAGATCTTCAGCACTTCACATTTGTAGTTGGACTTTGGCTTAGCCTCTGAAGCAATAGCCAATGTGTGATCTTACTGGTAGGCTAGTGTAGCAGGGCAGCTTTCAAAAGGAATTGCTTTGAGCTCAGCTTAGATAAGCATCCAGAAGTTCAGAACTCATCACAAATTTCTAAACCTTTTAAGCTTACAAAACCAGAAGGGAAATGTGATTAAAATAGTCTTTCTTGCAATGCTTTGGCAGTTCTGCTTCTGTTCACTACTGGAAACTTTTAGTGGAAAAAAGATAAAATATTTCAATATTTTGGACATTAAATATTTGTTTTAGGCATAAAAATAGATGTAGGCTTTAGATACGTGTCTAGTACGTGCTCTTCTTTTGCCTAACTTGTTTGCATCTCCATGGTCACATAGTGAAGACTCTTAGAATTAGCTTTGAAAATGCTTCCTGGATATCCTTGTCTAAATCCACTATTAAGTACGGAAGCTAGCTTAAAGTCTGTATCCAGCTCTACCTCAAAATGCAATTTTATGTATTATGATTCTTTTTAATCTGTATTATTTTGCATTTTGTTAAGGCTCATCATTAATTCAGAGTGAACCTTGCTGACTTAGAGAGTAGAGTGAGAGCTGAACTGGTTTATGATTGGACAGTACAATTTATGGGACAGTTTAGGCTAAGGTAAATGAAGAAGCATGACTTCAGAGAGTCCTAAGTCCTCTGTGGTCATTACCCAGCCAGATTTGTCTCCTGAGGGCCGAACAAAGATTTGGATAAAATATTCACACTTGAATTGTTGGTATCTTAATAATGAGGACCTTGCAGGCCTGTTTAATCCATCTGGAGTCGGGCCTGTGCCTCTTTCTTCAAGACTCTCACTACCATTGTGCAGTATAAGGGATTTTGAGTTCTTAGCTTGAAAAAGAGAGCATAAATCAAATACACATGTACAAGATCTGAAGTACTGAGGTTAGACAATATTGTTTAATGTACTATGCTCTGATTATATGATGCTGTTCATTTTCCTCATCTTACTAGGCATGGGGGATCTTTCCGGAAATTATTTCACTGGGGAAAAATGTTCTTTGGCTGCTCTTCAGCTGGGTTTACTTCGCTCATTTTAATGAGAGCTGAATAGTTCACTGGTAGCTACATCTGATTTAGAAAACACTACTGCTGCATATAATTCTTTTTTGTGTGAAAACTGTATTTTAAATCTGAATAGTTTAGCTTATTTCACTTCTGTCTATGGCTACTGTTTCTTTGAATGTGGGATGAATCTATATTTAATTTCTGATCTTTCTACTGGCAGATTTTTTAATTTAATAATACAATAATATACTTTAGAGCTGTCTGTAATTACTTGGGAGATATTACTTCTTTTTGTGTAAGTTATATGCCTGTAATTAAAAGAAGATCTGGCATATATATCTACAGTTAATAATACTTATGATAATAGAAAACTTGTGTAGATATTAATAGGAAACAACTTTTTAATTTGCTTTTATTGAATCCTGTGTAAATTGACGCAAAACTATTTCCCTTCCATTGCACAGTATGTCTTAAAGAGAAAACACGAGAAAAAGACAGTTTTAAATTCTAAATAGTAGACCCTGATTTGAGCATCCTTGCAGAATGCCATGCAGAGCTACTCCCTGCCATTGGATTTGTCTGCAGAAATACGATGCAACACCCTAAACCAGAAGCTGTGGTTTTGTCCGAGTTAAAACTTGTAATGCTGAAGAATGACTTGTTGCTTAACCCTTATAGGCACTGAAGCTGCACAGGTAGCTAAAATTTTGACCTTAAACCTTTTGCACAGAGGTGGAATTTTAGATGTTGGTTCTCAGTGTTTCATGCTCTACAGCCTGAGAGATCAGCTGGTAGCCTGAGAGTAAAACCAAAGCAGGTGGGTGTAAATCCCCTGTGGCAGTGAAAAGACCTGAGGTAATGATCTAGCTATGGAGTCCAGTGTGACAGCAGAGCTGCAAGAATAAAAGGAGATTATAGTAGCTTCTTTCTTCTATGGCACTGCTCATTTTCTTGACAACTGCTTTGAGGCTTTAAGCCTGTAGGACAGTCTGAGGAGAATATGCTGTTGGAATTCCTTTTTGTGGGCTTCTACAGTATCAATTGGTGATGAGATGACCTACACCAATATATTTCAGTGAAACTACAATTCATTGATCTGTCATTGCTCTTTCCGTATTTCTTTCAGAGAGTAGTATGACTGCAGCGCTTACAGCACGTATTAATCTTGGAGATGACTAACACTTGCACTTTTTGTTCTTCTACTGGATCTTCCTCAGTCTGATTGCCCAGCTTGTTTTTAATATCTGTCATGAATATTTGTAACTCTGTGCCTGTGCCTCCACCACGGAAGGACCTGGTATCTGTCATGAATATTTGTAACTCTGTGCCTCCACCATGGAAGGACCTGTTGTCTACAATTTGGAAATGCAATTATTCTTCAAGCAATGCTCTTGCAGAGACATCCCTTAAAATAAAGTACATAAATTCAGCAATGGTCTTGCATACTCATCCAGAATTCAATTTTTTTGCTTCCCAAATTCTGGACCAGTTCATTCAGTGTAGTATTAAAAGATGAGAGCAAAGGAAACTTGAGGGGGGGTGAGGGGGAAAGGTGTATTTTTCTTAACTGGATTTGGCGGTCTTGTTTCGCTTTTTCTGCACTCTATCTTCTACCTTATATCAGAGACCAGATCTTAAATTCTAATATTTTAAATCTTTTCAAGACTCTTCAAAAAATCTGCTGTAAAACTATATTCTTTCTTCATCTTTGGTCTTAACTAACTCTTAATCTAAAGTTTTGGACAGATCATTTTCCACAGCGCTCATTGAATAAATCAGAGCATCTGTTTCTTTAGCATTTGATTTTCTTTCTGTTGCAGTCAGGGCAGGACTAACCAAGGGAGAAGAGAACAACATTGATCTCTCTTCTTCCACTTGGCTGAGTGTGATCTCTGGTGATGTTTGCTTCTAGGACCTAATTCAAAAGTTCAAGGAAATCAAAAGTCTTTCAGTTTACTTCAGAAAGCTTTGAATACAGCTTATAGTGAATAATTACATGTTTATTTTTTGTGTATGTATATAAATATTAAAACCAGGAAAATGTCTATATAGGATCAGCTTCTTTAATTAAAATCAGCTTATACAGATATTGATTCTTTAGCTTAGCAAAAGCACAAGCAAAAACAAGACAAAGAGCCAAATGATGACGAATCTTGGTGGGGGAAAAAAAAATCTAGCAGAACCTTTATATCAAGCAAGTAAAAAGTAAACGTGGCCTGATGTGTTGAATTCTTTTAATGATCTAGAATGCTGACTCAGACTGTACAGGCTTCTTAATTCTTTATCTGGAACTGGGGGGAAATCACACTACTACTAAAAAATGTAATCAATTATCCATTGTAATTGTGCTCATTCTTTTAAAAGTAAGATGAGATTAAATTTTAGTCATTTTACTTCAAAACTAAACTCTATTGAAACTTAGTTTTAAAATAACCTTATTTATTAATGCAATATTTTAAATCATAATAACTCTATGAATGAATTCTTAATAGACATAAAAAGCAGAAAACAATCAGTGAATTAATAGTTGTATGTAAGGGTGTTTCTTAGTGTATTCTCAGAACTGTTGTCTTCTAACAATGTGTGGGGTTTTTTTCCCCTGGAGTCACATGGGGAAGGTAGGGAAGGAGGAGTTGCTTGAATGTATCTTCATCAAATATACTTTGATATTGTCATAAGTCAATCAGTTCCTCATTCATCTTTCTCTGTATCCTGGTACTGTTTATCTCCATTACAATAAAAGAACTATGAGTTTAAAGAAAGGTTTATATGATGGAGGGATTTGGGTCCTCAGGAAATTCTGTCTGCCTTTATACACTGTGGCTCACCAAAGCTGCTCTATCACTCCCCTCTTCAGCTGGACAAGGGAGAGAAAATGTAATGAAGGGCTCATGGGTTGAGATAAGGACAGGGAGATCACTCAGCAATTGCTGTCACAGACAAAACAGACTTGACTCAGGGAAATTAGTTTAATTTATTACCAGTCAAATCAGAGTAGGATAATGAGAAGTAAAATCGAATCTTAAAAGGCCTTCCCCTCAGCCATCCCTTCTTCCTGGGCTTAACTTTGCTCCTGATTTCTCTACCTCTTTCCTCTGAGTGGCATAGGGGGACAGGGAATGGGGTTGTGGTCATTTCATCACCTGTTTTCTCTGCTGCTCCTTCCTCCTCAGGGGAAGATTCCTCATACTCTTCCCCTGTTCCAGCATGGGATCCCTCCCATGGGAGACAGTCCTCCATGGACTTCTCCAATGTCAGTCCTTCCCATGGGCTGCAGGTTTTCATGTACTGTTCCAGCGTGTGTCCCTTCCATGGTGTGCAGTCCTTCAGGAACAGACTGCTCCAGCATGGGTCCCCCACAGGGTCACAAGTCCTGCCAGCAAACCTGCTCCAGCGTGGAGGAGCCTGCCTCCAGCTGTCAGGAGCCTGCTCCAGCACTAGCTTCCCATGGGGTCACAGCTTCCTTCAGGTGCACTCACCTGCTCCAGTGTGGGGTCCTACATGGGCTGCAGGTGGACATCTGCTCCACTGTGGACCTCCATGGGCTGCACCAAGACAGTCTACCTCACCATGGTCTTCACCATCGGCTGCGTGGGGAATCTCTGCTCTGGTGCCTGGAGCAGCACCTCCTCTACTTCCTTCTTTGCTGACCTTGGTGTCTGCAGAGTTGTTTCTCTCACATCTTCTCACTCCTCTCTCTGGCTGCAGTTGTGCAGGCTTTTTTTTATTCTTAAATATGTTATCACAGAGGTGCTACCACCATTGCTGGCAGGCTCAACCTTGGCCAGTGGTAGGTCCATCTTCTTGGAGTCAGCTGGCACTGGATCTGTTGGACATAGGGGAAGCTTCTGGCAGCTTCTTATAGAGCCACCACATGTAGACTCCCTGCTACCAAAACCTGGCCATGCAAACCCAATACAAAACGAAAAAGCAGTCACAATTTGAGTTTTAAAGCTTGAAATTACTTATGCATTATAAATCATATTGGGGTGGGGAAAAGATCTAGAAGCTTTAAAGATGGTGTGGGTGATGCTTAGGTATCTTGCTCCAAAATCATACTGCAGTGTTTCCATGATCAGCCTCTCCATGGTTGAGATCTTGGACTTCTCAAAATGACTCTTAATGGGATTTTATCTGATTTTTAATTCTTTTACTATTGGATTTTATTCTCCAAAAGTAATAACTAAGGATAGTAAAATTGATTAGTATTGGGAGAATTCATAGAAGCTTCATTAAATTGATTCTCTTCTGCACATTTGCAAACAATACATCTAAATCTCCATATCTTCAGAGATTTTCTTGTCCTCAATTTAATCTCTTTTTTGAAGAAAAGGTGGAGTTTCATTACCTGAATCTTCTGTATCAAAAATGCTACTGGCAAAACAATATATGCTGACATTGGAATATTCCACTATATTTTATATATTATATTTTAATGTAAAACTGTGGGAAAGTATCAACTAAAAAAACTTACTCAAGACAAAAAAGAAACAAAACTCAAGCTTTTGTTAAACAATATTTGTATAGGTTGAGAGAATAGCCTGTGTTCCTGAAATAAGCATCAGCGAGCAACTTTTTATTGGTAATTATCTTTAAAAAAAGATAATTGGGTGAGAAAGATTATTAGAGATCAATCATTTTTGCCTTTTATCACAAATGATTTAGTATTTAAGTCTGTCTGATTATGTGAACAAAGCTAAACAGCTTCTATCAGCTGAACTTTCTGGAAAAAAACCCAACAATTCATACTGCTGGGATAACTTGTTCTCTATAGCAGCAATTCTTTGTGGCATATATTTAATGTCATCTAAAGAGCTGTCATTAACTAGAGAAAAAGTAGTCAATTAGGCCTGCAAGTACAGAAGCAGCACTCTTAAAGAACTTATTTAGAAACTCCCCTGTTGCTGAAGGAGAGAGGTAGATGGTTTCCTCTTCTTTCATGATGAAGATAAAGGGACAGTATATTTTAGAGGATAACAATACTGGTGGTGTGTCCTGATTTTTAGCAAAAACAGAGCTGGGTTTCTTTTTAGTAGTTAGAATAGTGCTGTGTTTTGCTTTCAGCCTGGGATTTGTTATGAGCAAAATTCTGAGAACATACCAGTGTTTGCATTTTTGTTGCTGGAAGTGAAGGACTTCATGTTTTGTTAGTCTACAAGCACAAGGTCTAAGGGGGTGAGGAATATTTAAATTAATAAGCTAAATTGGCATTTGTGTAGGCCAATGGGATAGTCCATATCATATCATGTCATGTCCAGTATATTAGTGAGGGTCTCTTACTCTCTTGCTTTCTCTGGCTTTTCCTCGGGCTCTCACTCTTCCGGGATTGCGGTTTTGGTTCAGGATTGTCACTCCTCCGGGATCGTTATCTGGGAACAGACTGGGCTTGGTCAGTTGGTGGTGAGCAGTTTCACTGTGTATCACTCATTTGCAAATTTTGTTACTGTTATTATCACTACTATTTTAATATTAGTATTATTTAAAGTTTTATTTCTAATATTGAATTGTTCTTATCTCAACCTATGAGTCTCCTTACCCTTGCCTCCCAGTCCTCTCCCCTATCCCCTGGGGGTGGAGGGGAAGTGGGTGAACAGCTGTGTTGGCTGCTGGCCAAGGGCTATGTAGCCAGTGCAATTATTTAGTGTGCCATGCATCTACTTCAAAACCACAATAGTTCAGATGGGGAATAAAAAGTGAAGTACTACATTAAAAAATGGAAAAGAAAATGTGACTGAGACATCTGAGTTAAGAGTGGCAAGTCAAAATCAGTTGCAGTCAGTTAATGTAGATCATCGCTTTCATGAGCCAGCTAGATTTGGAGCATGAACCTTCTATGTATTATTTGAATCAAACACCCTCTAAGATTAAAGGAGACAAATTCTGGTATTAATTAATGCACCTCTGTTGATCTCTGAAATGTAACTTGTCTGTTAAAGGTGTGATGGACAATACTTGAATCTTTTGGGTGCTAGAAGCTAAAAATTAGACTTTAAAGTATGCGTGTAGGTGTGCATGAATATATCTGTATCTGGGAAGGAAAAGGAGACTGATGGTAGTCAGCCTTCACTGATGAAGCATGGAATAGATCTGTCCCAAGTAGAAAAGAGAAGGTGAGGTGATGACTTCAAGGATAAGTAGGCATCCTTACACTATGGGGGCAGGGGGATTATATAAATTTTTTTCCTACAGGAGTAGGAAACACCAAAAATACATTAAGATCCTAGAAGCAGTTTCTTGTAGCATACGTTATCCTGTTATTGCTCTTAAGCTATGCCATATCTGAGAATCCAAACACTCAAGCTCAAATGCTTGTTTGGTAGCATTTTTTCTCATGAGTGTCACTATCAATGTGATCTGTAGTGAAGCTGGAGTCAATAGTTTATTGTTGAAATAAAAAAAAGGAAAAAACAGTTGAGGGGAACCCTTCTATAAAAGTGTCTTGCGTGTATCCCTTTGCACTTAAGGTGAATGTTGCTTGCTACAAAGCTGACTTGAATAGAACTTGGTTTGAAAGAACAAGGACTTAATGAAACAGTTTACTGTAAATCCATAGGTCCTGTGGCATTTGTTAAAATGTTGCTATAGATGGTTCTGGTGACAACAAAGCAAAATTCTTGGGACCTCTTTCTGTTTTGTATTTGTCAGAACATTATTTCATTTAATATTAGACTTTTCAGTAGGTATTAGGTCTTTGTACTTACTTAACTGCACATGAGTCCTACCCAGTTAGTCTTTCTCCCCACCGACTGTCTTGTTGATCTTATTATCACCTAAGTGTGGAAGAGAAGGCTTTTGAAGGCTTTTCCTTTCTTCCTGGAAGAATAATTTCTTCCTCCAAAGGAGTTCTGCACCATACTTTGTATTGCTTGAGATTACTCTTACAGGGCAAAAAAAACCCCAATTTGGTGAAGTAAAACCCACATTCATTTGCTTTGTGACTGTGAGGAGGAGTTAACTGCCAAAGATGCAAGAAAATGGTCCTACTTTGAAGGAAGATAATAAAAGCACACAGGAGGTGTAGTGCTTTCCTCCTTTAGGAAAAAAAAAAAAAAAAAAAGTGGAGAGAAAAAACAAGAGTGTCCTGGTAGAGGAGAGTTGGGTCATTGTTGTAGAATGGGTGATGTGTTCCTGACAAAAGGAATCAATAGGAGATAGCTGTCAGATTGGGACCTGGAAAGAAGCAAAAAAGTTACATGAAAGCTAATGACGTTATTGACAAACTTATCAAATGTATTTTGGAATAAGACTTGGTGTGAATACAACTGAAATGACTGGTTGGTGCATTTGTAATCCCTGAACCTGTTGGTTTTATCCTTTTCCAAACTCTCTAGTGATTTGTGTTCTCTGAATTGTTTTTCTTTGCAATCTCTATCTCACTATAGGGTTCTCTATTCAGAGCAGAAAATGAAGGAGTGGAAAAAGGAAACTGAACCATTTCACAGGAAATTTATTGCAGATAGCAATTTAGGAGTCTTATTATCCCAGCATGAGGAAAATATAGTCGAATCCTAAGAAAACCAACACAATTCAAATGCAGTGAATATACTCGGTGATTGAATAGACAATATAATAATTTTTCAGTTCAGACTAATAAAGATCCTAATTCATTTTACTGTATTAGAATGTATTAAGTAAATATTAAGTGCTAATTAGTATCCTACTATTGAAAAAAGCAGGAAATATAGCACATTAAATGAGTTCAAACTGGTAGAAATTCTTAAGTTTCTGGGTAATTGGGAATGGCATAACTAAGGTATGCGCAGAAGTCTCAGCAGCAAAAAAGCTCTAAATGCTTGTAAGAATTTTCCTCGCAAGTCTAGTTTCAAAAAGAAAATTTATACAGTGCCGAGTTGGAGGAAAGGGGCAGTTTTAAGTTTTCAACATATTTTTTTAAGACTGGAGCAAATAAACTAGAAAGGCAGTTTCAGCATTGTCAGTGCTACTAACACTGTTTTCTTGAATGCAGCAGTTTTAATGTATGCTGTTTTCTGATGGATTCCTCATCTCCCCCCTAAAGAAATGCAAAAACACTCCTGTAAATTGAGTCAACAGAGCTGGTCAAAACCAGTAAAAACAGCAATTTTGTTGAACATACTCTTACTGGCCATAAAAATCAATAACACTTCAGATGATGCATTTAGATATGTGTTCATCTGTGATGTATCTTAGCTTTTGACTCAGTAGGAAATATTTGTGCTGTGGAGGTGCAAGTCATGCAGTAAACTCTGGTGTCTTGAAATGAATTGTGTTTGTCAGCCAGCTTTGACAGTCTAACCTTTGCTCTGCCCAGCATTGCAGGAACAGTAATTTTAATTTAGAAGGGTAAAGTAATAACTAGTGCACCAATTTATTCTTAAAACAAACAGTTCAGATTGCTGTCCACATTATAGCAGTTATGAGCTGATATGGAAAACACCACTGTCTGACCAGTAGTGCACACACCAGAATGCTTGTCCTGCTGAGTTAGCAGAATTAAACTGTCTGTTGACTCATGGTGAATTAACAGAGCAAGTAATAAAAATACTCCTTGCTGTTACTGGAGTTCAAAAGATGTCTACCACATACAATCCCTGTAACAATTGTTCAAATGTATGCAGCCAGGTAAGGGATACCTTCTAAATGAAACTATAAAGGGAAGACACATGGGGACTGTGCAGCACCCACATGTCATGAAAGCCATCACAAATGACCTTTCCAACAGATGAAGGATCACTCTGGTTTGGGGTCTCTTTTGTACTGTAATTTAGTACAGTACATCTAGTGCAAATGTAGTGGTGACTGTGTTAGTAAAAGGGAAATACTGACAAAAGTAGTCTCTTACTTGTCCAGTCTGGATAGAATCTGGGTGCTCATAACAGATTAACTAGTACCAGACCAAATGGCCCATATCTGCTAGATCAGCTAACTGCTGAATGTTACTGCAGTAATAAAATATAACGTAGTTCCCACGAATAGCTTATGCTGGTTTTGAAAGTTACATACAGAAGATATCGTTTCTTCTATCAATGTGGAATTACAGTAGTTATTTGCAACCAGTTATACATCCTTTGACACATTAATACTTGTAATAGCAGACCACTCTTCCCTGGAGGGAGAGACAACCTGTAAGTAAGACATGGTGGAACTTGAATAGAGTGGGGCTTATAAAATTCAGGGTTGGAGGAGGAAGTTCTTCACCCCAGCTCACCCTTGGCACCAGGTGTCTTTTGTGCAACTTTGATATCTTGGCCTGCTTTTCAATTTACCTTTTTACCTTTGGGTTCTCTAGTCAGCAAAGAAAAATATCTTAATCTCTGGGTTCCACAGCTCCTCTACCACAACTGTGCATGCATGTGATTACTGCTCTAAACCCTTTCTTGACACTTATCCTGACTAATAGTACAAAAACATGGGCATTTACTGCTTCCTGAGTGGTACCACCCACAAATCTGATTTCAAGCTTCTGGAGAACAATAGGCATAAAACCTGTTACTGTTCATTCAGGGATTTCACCATAGTGCTCTAAAGGTTATATCCATGTAACTCTTTTCTTAAACTTTGGTTTTGACTGACCTTTTTCAGTCTGTGAATGACCTACAAGGTATAGAACAGATATGTTAACGACACAGAAAGCAAACTGTAGAAATGCAGTCTGATGTCATATGTAACGGTACAACTGAAAAGGTAGACAAAAAGTTTATGCTCTGGTCAACAGCAGGATGAACCATGAGCCAGCAGCGTGCTCAGGCAGCCAAGAAGGCCAACAGCATCCTGCCCTGTATCAGAAATAGTGTGGCTAGCAGGAGTAGGGAAGTGATTGTGCCCCTGTACTTGGCACTGGTGAGGCCACACCTCGAGTACTGTGTTCAGTTTTGGGCTCCTTGCTGCAAGTAGGACATGGAGGTGCTGGAGTGTGTGCAAAGAAGGGTAATGAAGCTGGTGAAGAGCCTGGAGAACAAGTCTTATGAGGAGCAGCTGAGGGAACTGGAAATTTTGGTCTGGAGAAAAGGAGGTTGAGAGGATAACTTATTGCTCTCTACAACTGCCTGAAAGGAGGTTGTGGTGAGGTGGATGTTGGTCTCTTCTCCTAAATAACAAGTGATAGGACAAGAGGGAACAGCCTTAAGTTGTGCCAGGGGAGGTTTGGGTTGGATATTAGGAAAAAATTCTTCACTGAAAGGATTGTCAAGTATTGGAATAGACTGCCCAGGGAAGTGGAGGAGTCACCACCCCTGGAGGTATTTAAAGGCCATGTAGATGTGGTACTTGGGGACATACTTTAGTGGTGAACTTGGCAATGCTGGGTTTATGGTTGGACTAGATGATTGTAATGGTCTTTTCCAACCAAACTATTCTATGATTCTACAATTATTGGTGAAACCCTAGAACAGGTTGCCCAGAGAGGTGGTAGATGCCTCACCCATGGAAACAGTCAAGGTCAGGCTGGAGGGGGCTCTGAGCAACCTGAGCTAGTTGAAGATGTCCCTGCTCATTGCAGGGTGTTGGGCTACATGACCGTTAAAGGTCCCTTCCAACCCAAACCATTCTATGATTCTATGATTATTCAGTTTGATATTAAAAAAAAATACATGGGCTTAATCCTTTCTATGTATAGACAAAAAATGTGTTCTTATTAGTTATGTTAACAACTTTAGAGTCACTTTGTACCATCCAAAGACTTCATAAACCTTTACTTGATTGAGCTATCGAAATACATTTTTATGTAGACTTCCTGTGATAGAATTGTATTTGTACCAATGCATTCAAGAAACCTTATTGAGTCCTTCTGTGCCTCTTTACCCATTCATTAGAATGGTGTGCATGAAAAGTGTTTTCCAGTGCTAATACTATATTTTCTTTGAGTATATTTTTATAAACTCATTAATTTTTTTTTTTTTTTTTTATGTGAATGTTACTCTTTTTGGATTAGATGTTTTAAAATCTTCTACTTGGGAACATAAGAGAGAAAAATAAAGTCCATGTTACAGTGCACCAGACTTGGTTCTTTTCCTTTATCGTATGTGTTCAGCAGATGAGGAAAACTTGAACTAAATCAGGTGTTTCAGCATGTGAGGTGGCATTCTGTATCTGACACAAATGTTGGAAAACTTACTGTTGCTCCTGTACTGTTGCAAAATTAAGCATCTAATTTTCATCGAGTTTCCATATAATCATGACTTCAACAGTAATTTACTAACTTTAATTAAAATACTTTACAGCTAATCTTTAGACATTATTCCTTTAATTATAAAAGGCATCTGTTATATTAATAGCCTTGGAGACTGCCTTATTTGCTTTAAAATGTAGGTGCTTGTACAATTAAACTTTTGCCATGTTTCACTGTGTTCTGGGCAGGATCAGTAACCATTATGCATTACAAGGCTTACAGAGCTGTGATAATGAAGCAAATTTGTGCTGAAAACCTGTACTTCAGGGGAATATTCAAGCTCATTAATTTCATTAGCTGAATGTATCTTTTTTAACATAATTTAAAAGAAATCTTGCAACACCATATAAGAGTAGTGGGGCACTGCAGAATGGACCGATTTGTTTAATAACTGTGACTTCATAGCAAATAAACATTTTCACATGATTAGTCTAATACTATGCTAAGACAAGATTTTCTTTCAAAGTTTAGCATTTTCTCTTTTGCATATTTCTTAACTCCATTCAGTGGTGACACATTATATTCCGCATCATTAGGAACTAATAGTGTCTCAAGAAATGATGTTACTTGGTACAGAACAAGTGAAGCTAGGAGTTACGCAGAACAGGCTCAAGGCATAAGCAAAGTTGTAACCTAGGATGGGAGGACAAATCAGTTTGATGCCTGAGGAGGCTGGAGTTGACAGCTTCTTTCTTAGCCCTCTTCCTGCTCTTGCAACTCTTTCAAGCTTCAACTGTTGCTTTTACCACAGATGTGAATTGTAAAAATCCAGTCTTTTGGGGATGCTGCTCTGGTTGTAAATCTTTCTTCTGTGCTCTTTTATTTCCTGAAGTGAGAGAAGGCTGCAGCTCTTTACCTGTCTTTTTTTTTTTTTTTCCTCTCCAGTAGCTGGAAAGGATATGCAGTGTGGAGGAGAAAGGAAAGAAAAGCTGTTTCTTTTGCAAAAGGAGCTGGGGGCTGAAGGAGGCTTCGAGATGCACAGTTGTAGGACAGAAGGCAGATTGAAGGGCTCATGGGAGTTTATGATCAGGCAGGGAGAAGGGCAGTTGAGAGGGGAATTTCAGGAGTTAAGTAGACTTAGCAAGGATGGCCTTAGGGTGGCTCTGTCTCAGTTCTGTGAAGTGATACAAAAAGTTCTTGGAAGCAGAAGGATCCCTCCTCCTGCCTGTTTGGGTGGGCAGAGGATGTGTCATTCAGTCCGGTTTGGGTCAGCTTTAAGTACCTTGCTGATCATTAGTTTGGGAGACCTACTAGGCACCCAAATGTAAAACAAATTTCCCTTCTTTTGGACCCATTTCCAAACTGATACAATAGAAATGTTGATTTGCATTTATAAGGCCCTTGTATTCTATTTCGTGGCTGGCTCTGTCCAGCTACCAGATTCTAATACATCATAGTAGTTGATACCTCTTAAAGGCTGTCTCCATATTCAGGTGGGTGACTGTTAGTCTTTAGTTATCTTTTCAAGTGTTTCATGAAAGAAATGACAGATAGCTGTCTAAAAGATGAGCTTGTGGTTGGTCTAAAAGGAGTAGCAGCCCAGGGTCCAGACCTGTACTGTGTACGCTCCAACACTTGCTTCAGCATCCCATTGAAGCTAGTAGCGTTGTCAAGAAGCTAATAAAGGATATCAGAATTTAACCTGAGTCAGTCTCCTAGAGATTATAAAGCCTCAATCAGTTAAGCATTCCAAGAAATAATTGTTTTTTTCTGAAATAACATGCTGTTGGTAATACTAAATGCTGCTATTAAGGACCGCAAAAGGTCAAATATTCCTTCTTTGACAAAGCACTATTATGTAAATATTTTTCCCTAACTTTTTCTCTAATGCAAATGAGATTTGTGTTGTGTGCCCTAAATTTATAGAATCCAACTATATAGCTGTTAAGTACTTAGTAGAAAATGCTGTTTTCATATCTTCCATATCTCAGTTGCTTTTTATCTACATTAAGAGCTAAAAACAAAGAAACCGTAACTGCTAAAGTCACAGCAGATGAGTCTGAAAGCAATGCATCTTGTAATGATAGCATAGTCTGAAGAATCGGTGTTTTGCTGTTAGTTGAAGAACTCTACTGCATCCACTCAGTTACTAAAAATGTACACCCCACAAATAAACATAACTCTTTTACTCTTAGAGAAGTCACATATTTGGTTCTGTATTTAAGGAAGTAATTTAAATAAAGATTTGATCATAATAATCATAACTCATCATAAAATTGGTTTAGTTAATAGTAATTATAAGCCTCATTCCATAGGTCTTGCTCATTTGGAGTGAGAACCTCCTTTACAGTCTGAATTCTGGGTTGGTATCTAACCGCTCATTCTCCATGCTGGCTCTGCTGTTTAATATTGCAAATTTCCAGAGATGTCCCTTTCCTTTTTATGTAGTCATTATTCTTTCTTAACAGGCAGAAGATACAATAAGGAATTCAGGGGAGCCTGGATGTTGTAACTGTTTCTAAAGCAGGATAAAAGTTTGGTTTGCAATTAGGAAAAATAAGTTTAAAGCATAATTCCAAACTTAATAAAAAAGAAATTTCCTTTTAAATAACGGCAATACATTTTCTTACATAAAAATTTTAAACCGTTATTTCTTCTGTCCCAAGAGCACAACTGAAAAAGTTAAGACAGTGAAACTGCAGCATATATTATTTTCCTTAGTGTTGATTGTTCCCAGGCTCTCTCCATTCATTCATCCTACATGCGGCTCAGCACCATTTACAGAAAGGGCAGAGATCTTGCCACACATGTAAGAAGCAGCAAAAATTGTGATCAGTGAGGGAAGACTTCATACAAAACTGGAATGGTAACTACTGGTGCTTACTCAGAAGACTATTCTGAAGTTTTGTTTCCTTCCCTAATTGCTATTGTGTGACATGAACTGTTTTGCCTAAATCTTGTCTCCTAGATGAGAAGGGTGTGCATGTCAATACATTTTAATTGATCTGAATTGTTTACCACTTTCTGTTGTGGTATTGTTTTTGTTTAGTTGGGTTTTTTTCCCTTCTTCCCTCAAAAGCCACGGCTGGCTGATTTGTTTGCAGTAAGTCAAAACATAGCATCTTCCCTGATGTATACAACCAAAAGAAATCCTCAACCAGGAAGCAATTGTTGTTAATTAGTATCATAGTGCTTTAAAGAAGAGTTGTTGAGTTGATTTTATTTTAAAGTCCACGCAGACTGCTTTCTTTGTGAAGTTTTGTAATGTTAATGATAGTAAAGTCATTTGCAATTATTGTGATACAACTTTGGTTAAGACAAGCTAAAAGGAGAGAATTGAGCTACAAAGTAGCGATCCTTAGTAGTTGCTTTTATTAATATAATGTAGTTGAAGGGTATCTATGAGATGCCTTGGGGTAGTAAGTTCAGATGTTTACCTAATTAAATCAGTCAGCTGAATTTTCTGGCATAGACAATGTTTCAGTGTGGTGAAATTGTGGACCAGGTTCTCTGCTTCAGTTAATGGCTTGACCTCACTGCAGTTGGAAAATTTATTAGTTATGCTGCTTCCAAAGTGACTTTTAGGTCTCGTTATTTTCTAAGGAAATACTCATTAAAGTCTTGATCTGTTTTGAATAGGAACCTGCTTGGCAGATGAGAGCTCATGTACCACCTACTCCCTCATGGGTTTTTTTAACTTCCTTTTTGTGAGAATGGAATACTGCTTCCATTACAATGCTTCCAGTTCCAGGATTTTTGTTATGAATAGACTATACTTTGAGGAAAAAAAAAAAAAAAGTTGAAAATACAAGGCAGCATATACTGTATTTGGATTTTTTTTCTTAACATGTGAATTTTTTTTTTTCTTGCTGTAAAATGAGAAGACAGGTTTTCAGAACACTGTGGGTATTTGTAGAAGTAATATTGCCTATACTTACTGAGATGGGAGACCAAATACAAGCCACTAAAGAAAGAAAATAGAGATTTTGACAATCTCAATGCAAGGCGTTGCTAACATCCCTACCCATGATTATACTACTTCTCTTACAATGCTGATATTAAAATTGTAGTTGTATAGTATCTCACTAATTGATCTATTTCCAATGGAGTGTTACTTACTAGGCTCTGCTCTTGATCCTTTCAGTATTATCTATTCAATCAATCTCAAATTAGGTTTTCAAAACTGAAATAGAAGTGGACAGGTTTATTAATGCTTAACTATTGCACAGTGCTTCCAGTTTGCCACATGTGTGTTTATTAAATAAAATGCATTATAAGGTGACAGTAACTTGCTGTTTTCTCAGTGTGTCACTGTCTCTGCCACAAAGTGCAACTTGCTGATAGTGCATCCCAGCATAAGAGACTACGTGGGTTTTTTAGCTATGGAAGATACTGATCAAGCAGTTATATTTGTGTAAAAAGTGAAAGGGCCTATGCCGTTTTAAGCAATCTTAAGTTTTTGGCTGTTTCTGACATATGACTGTGTTCTGTCATAGTCATCTTGTTTTTTGGTGTGAGGAAAAAAGATTGTCAGTATTTCCAGAGGTTTTAGCTTTATAAATATTGTTTATGTAGTCGAAATTACATCAGACTTACTTAGCTGAAGTATCATTAGTTGCTTCAAAAATGTAAGGGGCAATTTTCCTTTTATGAGGGGTGCAACAGCATGGGGTCAGCTTTGGCTCTGCTCTCTGCTTCTTATTGATGATGGTGCAACTGACCTCCCTGAGCTGGGGAAAAGGAGATGGAAAAGACTCAGAAGAAAGGCAGGAATTCATAGCAAAGGAAAGATCAATGACTCTGTCATTCACTGAGCTCTTCCAGGATAGAGCAGTTATACTTGCCATATATAAGGACTTGGGAAGTGTTAAGTACTTTGTAGTTCAAAAGTAACTCAATTTTTAGAAATATTTATTTTAAAAAAGTAGTAATACTAGCTACTCAGAGGCAGCATTATAGTTGTTCTTTTTCACTCGCCATCTGAGAAGTCAAAAGGACTGTTTTTCAAGAGCATTATTAGATGAATACCATGTAATTTATTGTTCTGTTAAATGTCATTAGATGTCATGGCAGCTTATATTGATGATAATTTAGTTGATTAACCAAGGCTTTCATTCTGTGCTAGTTTGACACCCAACAAGCAGTAGTAAACATTGTGATTTGAAACCTGATACTTTCTGTTAAAGTACTATACAGTTGTTTCTTCAAAACTAACAAATACAGAGAAAAGAAAAAAGGTGAATCAGGGCTAATCCTCAGAGTACTAATAGATATATATTAAATAGCTTGCATGACCCTTTCTTTGCACATAAATTTATTACTGATTTGGGCTTTGATCCTATTGCCAGAAAGGTGCATAGGCGCCCAGACAGTGGATCCCATGCTCCTGTTAGTACATCTGAGAATTTCCTGTCAATTTGGTGTGTTCTGTACTGGAGCAGGAGGTTAGAGTAAGGCCTGTTTATTGAACAGCTATCCTGAGAAAGTGTGTAATTAATACTTTTTTTAAAAAAAAACCCAAAACTTTATGTGTGTCTTTGTTCTGAAATCTGTCTTGGCTTTGGAGCCTTGACAAAGGTAAAGACACTACCTTGTGTCTCTTAAAAAATAAAATAAATAAATGTGATATTTGCCTTTGAGATCCACTTATATAGGGTTTTGAACAAAATGCATTAGTATCTTCCTAATATCCAGCATATATTTTAGAATTAGTCAGTATTTTTTAATAAGAAATCCTGCTGTTGCCATTAAAAAAACCAAAACAAGCAAAAAAGCCTGTAATGTTGTCACTGAAGGCCACATTGATAGTAGATAGTATCAGTTGGATAACTTGCTGTTATGTGCTGTGTTCTGCAGCAGGTATTTGTGGGATGGAGGCCTAAAGCAGAAAAAGCAAATACTGGATACTGGGGGGACAGGTCATGTACGCTGACAAGGGGACACTGGATGCTTAAAATTGGATATGTTTTTGAGAGAGGAGGGGAAAAAACAACAAACAAAGAAAAAAAACAACAAAACCAGAAGCTGAGGGCCTTTGATTAAGAGAAGTGTAAAGAGATTTCAAGGTTATCCTGAGACCAAATCTCTCTCAAGCATCCTGTGACAATACTGTATTATGCTTTTCCTTTGAATTAGCTACCTCATCTGATTTTTTTTTTTTTTTTCCAAAGGTCCAGCAAGGCATTTGAAATAATTTGCACTCAACTCTTCTGAGTTGTATAAATATTTGATGACATGAAGTCCTGTGGGCACTGCAATAATTATACAAATTGTAATGCTAATCCTTGGTATCAATAATGCCTTTGGAGAAAATAGCATTATATACTTCCTTCCCAGAGAATAATAACAATATTAACGCAGCACTGACACTTGGCAGAACTGCTTCCCCAGCCTGGGTTCACTTGGCAATTGGAATTGCAAAGAAGCATAGAAAGCACACATTTCTGGCTGCAGTTCTGCTTCCAGAGTGGCAGAAAGAATTTGGCATTTGATGATATGCAAAGTGTTGTTCCTGTTTGATTGTAGTATACTATACATGCCTTGGAGCATGACTTAAAGTAATTTAACAACTGGAATAACAGGCATTTGGTAAGAAACTAATTTAATACAAAGGCAGATCATAGACACTAGGCTTGTTCATAAAAATGTTCCCTTGTCATGCTATATGAAGTTGGATATCAAGCTAGCAAGATGGTGATGTGGTGGGCAACGTTGCTTAGTTCAGAGTGGATGAGACCCACTTGACAAAATAACATAATTAGTTATATGTAAATATTGTAGCCATAGCAAAGATGGATGAAATGATTTTTTTTTTTATTTTTTTTTCCTTAACATTTCTCTGAGTATCAGTTTGGACTCTTGCATACGGCTTCTGCATGACTCCGTGGCTACCCATTGCTGCCTGCTTCCTCTATTTTATTAACTTGTATAGCAAAGATGGATGAAATGATTTTTTTTTTATTATTTTTTTTTCTTAACATTTCTCTGAGTATCAGTTTGGATTCTTGCATACTGCTTCTGCACGACTCCGTGGCTACCCATTGCTGCCTGCGTCCTCTATTTTATTAACTTGGAGAAAGAAACACAGTTGAAGTGAAAAGTTATTTTGGTTTTGAAGTCCACTTGTTTCTCAGCTGTTTTGCTGGTAGACTTGTCATATTGAATAATTGTCAATAACTATTCTCCATATGTACTGGAAACATAGCTGAAGTTGCTTGTGTGTTCAAGTAGTTCACAGTGAACCTGGAAGCACAGGAGGGAAAAAAGTAGTAGCAGCTTCTATTACTATTTCTTGGCTTATGTCCTTCCCCACGCCAGAGCTGGATCTGGAGAGCTGTCTTACAATTCAGCTTCCATCTCTTCATACTTGAATGGACGATAGAGGCTGGAGGTGAGCTGGATTTTAGAACTGCCAGATTTTTTCCTTTCCAATCTTTCTCAAACTAGTCTTACTTATTTTTATTCCAGTAAAAGAATGAGGAGAAAATTGCAAGTGGCATGACATGTTGCAGGAGAGCTTGGATAGAAGTCACTGGGTTGGGAGTCTTAAAGTGCTGTCCTTGATGTTGTCATCAGTGTGGTTAAGTATTCTGTAGTTAGGCAATTACAGAACTGAATAAAATCTATGATTGTTTTTGACACCCTTAGTACTAATTAAGGCAGAACCCCAAATTTCCCTTTAGATAGCATATGTAAATTCTAGTTCTTAATCTTTCATATTCCACAAGACTGTTAATAAGAGCTTTGAGATTTTTGAAGTACAACTCTGAGGTTGAAATTATTTTAAAAATAGAAATTATTTGCACTTCAGCAGCTTTCATCCAATAAATTAAAGTGCTTTGCCAACCATAGTAAAGTAAGCCACATCACATAGTTGAGAAGTTAGAAAGGGATATAACTAATTCCTCTCTTGACATAGCAAAAATTGCAAAGTCAAGCCTTCCACTATGTATATTTTCAATTCTTTCTCCATGTTCATGTATCTTACGATATAGCTCAAAAGATTATATAAAAAACCTTTCTGTGGGATGTATATGTATCCTTACTGAATGCATAGGACAACCCTATGAAATAGGGTAGGAAAAATCAATATAACCCAACCTTCAATCAGTGGACTTTACAATTCCATGATATGTTGTATGTTTTTACATTGCTAAGTGTCAATTTAATATTCCTTTTAAACAGAATCTTAGGAAATTACATCTCATTTTTGTGTCCTGTAATGGCTACCATTTATCTCTCACTGCAGTGATTTTATGTTGGGATGTCTTGCTTAAAAGAAACGAAATACTTTTTAAATCAAGAAAGAAATGGAGAATTAAGACTGAAAGTTATACCTTCTTGCCATTTCGGTGTCACTTTTCATACTCCAATGTGTCTGACAATGCAACCCGACAAATGCAGTAGGAGATGGGTGTTATATCCTATTCTGTTATTTTGTTACAGTTGCCTTTTTTGTGAATATTAATTAAGTTCTATGTGACACCTCTCCTGAAACATTAGAATTCAATGGTATAATGAAATTCATAGCAGAACATGCCAATGCTCATTTGAGACCTGTTTATCATATTTCCTCCAGTTAAATAAAAATATAACTTAGGAAATGTTTTAGGTGAAATTATAGATTAATGTTCTATTTATTCATGATTTAAAAATTAATTCTATTTCAGCTATGGTGGCAAATAAATCTGATATTTTAGGGGCTTTTTTCCACATTAGTTCTTAAAGTTTGTTGTGTATCAGTAAGCAATTCTTTTGGTGCATTTTAGCAACTAATCTCTGATCAAAGGAATATAAAAACCTAAACATCAAAGGTACTTCTTAAGAGTTTACAAATCTCTGCTTTCTTCTATATCACAGAATATGGGTGCTAGTTTTGAGGATATGGCATTTTATCTCTAGGGGAGGGAAGTCTCCAGTCTCTTAAACAATATCAGATCTACTGGTAGTTTTCATCTTTGTGTATTATATTAGCTTTTCTGTTTCTTCAGCAGAGCCATCTGGACAATAGGCTGCAATAAAGGGTGCATTGAACATAATTATAGTAATTCAGACAAAAAAGTGTCATTTCACCGAAAATTAACATTGTTAAAAATTCTAGTATGACTTTCAATTACTGAAAAAAGCAGCATAATTGACTACACTAAAAGCCTATCAAAACAAGTGCAGCAGAGAAATCCATAAAAAGAAGGAAATGAACAAAGAAGTTCTATAAACATCAGTGGCTGACTGCTGATCATCTCTCCTGTTACTGACAGGAACTGAAGTGTTAGTGTCTGTGTTTTTGTAGCAAAATTTTTCAGGATATTTCTTTCTTTTTTTTTTTTTTTTTTTTTTTTTTTTTTTTTTTTCCCAAGTTTTTTTTTTTTTTTTTTTTTTAATTTAGTGTCCAAGTTTTTTATATTCGTTACTGCTCCTTTGTTCAGGAACTTTACCATTATGGGAAAATCTGAACATACACAAATACTGGTACATTTACTAAAATTGTAGACATGGAGTGTGGCAACAGTGTGTGACTGCGTGTTTTGTGCATGCTGCTTAATGTTGTGGGGGGGGAAGCAGTGGGATCCTGGAGACTGATGTTGTCCTATTAATGAAAAAACTAAGTGTTTGCCAGGAGAGAGCAGCCTGACTAAATCTTAGTGTCAGTTGTGTGGTATATATGCGCTGTCTTTATTATTAGAATCTCCAATGGATCTCAATAGTGTTTTCAGTCAGCTGTGCTTTTTTGAAGATGTTCAGTGAAAACCCGATAAAATCCTATGTTTTCTGACAAATTGTGTTGTGATGTTTGTTAGTGTGCTTTGCCATAGCACTGCATTTCTGAAAGCATATATGATCAAAAATCTACCATCCATGTAACAAAAATACGTATAAAACCACTGAGGAAGAACACTTATTTCACAGGTCAGGTGAGATCTCAAAGTCTGTAAGACTCTCTGATCTCATCTCCCTTTGTTTTTACAAAGCTCAAGTGTGGTCTCTGGACTACTTTCTTTGACTTTTCTGCTCTTTCTGAACTCTTTCCTTGCTCACTTTCCTCTGGACACAGTGCACCTTGCTCTGCTCCTGTTATGAACTATTGCTGTTCCTTTTTATTATTATTCTTCCTCTTTCACCCAATCCATGGGATTTCCATTTCTTATCCTTCCCTCCTTTCCTGCAAGAGATTCTTCCTAGTGTTGTGGTTATTGGGTTTTTATTTTATTCTGAATTTGGCAATTTCATATTTTGGGTTCAATTTTCCCCCATAGTAATACGTGGCAGATCCTTTTACACAGGTATAGGGAAGAGTGACATTTGCTCCTGGTGGTTTGAAGTAGTTTGGTGTCTATGCATTTCCAGCCTGTAGGTGCTGGTACATTTGTATTGCCTCCACATGCAGTAGTAAACTCCATTCAGGAGAACACTGGCTTAAACCAAAACTATGACAGGTCATCACTTCATACTCATGGAATAATAAATAATAAAAGAGGTAATAACAATCAGTGGCTGCAAAGAGGATCTGCAGCCAAAACGTACTGAGTTGGGACCTATGACAAACTGCAGTCTGCTTGAATGGAGCATTGACTAAGAGATTATTTATGGTGTTTCTGAATGAAACTGTAGGTTGACCCAGCTGTGCCAAGTACAGATTTTCTAGGAGGTCTGTGGAGTCCCCATAATTATCCAGTGTAATAGTACAGAATTCTGCATGAAACAGCTCCACGGCTCTTCCCTTCTGATTGCTATTGTCCTTGAAAGTGGTGTTAAAACCCCCATTGATCTGTAGGGGAACTCAGCTGGACTAGATCCATATGCTTTTGAAAGTCCTACTGGTTTTCCCTACGCTTTGATGATTTATCCAGTCTATTCTAAAGGGCAATTTCAATCTCTAATGGATGCCATCAGTATTTTCAAATGAGACGCCTTTTAAAATGTGAAAATAGCTTTGAGAATAATTCCTGGCAAAGTAAATGTTGAGTGTTTAGCTTTTTTTTTTGTTGCTGTGCAGAAAAATACAGTTTTGCTTGGGGTTGATAAGAGATTGAAAAGTGTGGTTAATAATAAAAGCTGAAGTGGGAGTTACTTTAATAATGGGATGTCATGTGTAAGCCTATAAAATAAATAGTAATTATCACATTTGAGAAACTACTCTGTTAGAATTCATATTGCTCTTGACAGCTTCATCTGTACATCAAGCCTTTCTGGATTATGCACTTTCTTGTTCTTAATGAGCAAACAAATGAAACAGAAATTCTTACCCTGATAGAAGGTGTTGAATTCAACAAAACCAAAACAAAAATAGATAAAAGAGAGCCAGTCTAGCAGATGGCAGGATTATTTCTTGCTAATATGTTTTGCTGTTACAAAACAAAATGAAAAACATAACTATAGTTGTATTATTTATGTTTTTCCTCCACTTTCTATATGATACAGGTCAAAGGAGATGGATTTCACATATTATGAAGCCCAAATCAGAGAAATTTTGAGTAGTGGTGAATTCAGAAAAAAAATTCCATAGTTTTTGCAAAGAAATGTTAATGTCTTATGTTTGTGAATCTAAAACTTTGGTATATCAAATTTGGAGGAGATGGTGAGCATTCATCATGTTTTTATACTTTTCCTTCCTTTATCCCTGCACATCCACCATTTAAGGAATGTTCCAGCAATATTGGCCCTTTGAGGAAAGGTTTTTTTAATGTAATTTAGTATATTATTAAAACTATAGAATTTCTTCAAATACTCACAGCAAATATATCCAAGAAAATAATCTACAGCTGTTCACCATATTTTTTATAACTTTTATATAAATTTTGTAGTTGGTCAGCATTTATAATGGGATTTACCTCTGTTCTTTGCATTGTTTAGGAAGATTGAAAGTGTAACACTTTTTTCCAACAGTGTAAAACATTCTTTATCTTATCAAAAATAACTTAATCGGTACCTGGCTTGTAAGTACACACTCCAAAGTGTATTTATGTTGGTACTAAATAACATATCCTTGGTTATAAAGATAAAACTAACTTTGATAGCTATTTAAAGATATGTAACCTATTGTCCTAGTTTTCGCTAGGGTAGGGTTAATTTTATTCTTAGTAGCTAGGAAGCGCTGTGTTTTGGTTTCAGTGAGGATTGTTATGAGAACAATGTTGATATCTACAAGGACACTGTGCTTGGGCAGTTTCCAAGAAGAGAGGACTGGAAGGGGGTAGTGGAGAAGAAAAGTGTAGTAGTTAGTAAAACCTAGAACTGACAGCTGGATATGCCAATTAGATATTCCATATCGTACTACATCATGTTTAGTATATTAACCAGGGCTGACTGGAAAGGGGGG
Source organism: Antrostomus carolinensis (assembly GCF_000700745.2). Classification (NCBI taxonomy): domain Eukaryota; kingdom Metazoa; phylum Chordata; class Aves; order Caprimulgiformes; family Caprimulgidae; genus Antrostomus; species Antrostomus carolinensis. The sequence goes on along the minus strand of NW_010290655.1, from coordinate 19,147 downwards.
GATTCTCTCAGGAATCGCTTGGGCTCATTTTTCAAGGATTGTGATTTTGGTTTCAGGTTCCTTTTCACCCCTCTGGGATCGTTATCAGTGGGTGGTGAGCACTTGTACTCTGCATCACTCATATATAGATGTTATCATCATTACTCTTATTATTCTTATTATTTTAATTTTATTTTTACTGTAATTATTAAATTGTTCTTATCTCAACCTACAAGTCTTCTTACCTTCACCCCTCCAATTCTCTCCCCGATTCCCTGGGGCGCAGGAGGGGGCTGGGGAGGTTGCGAGTGGCTGTTTCTTGTTTGGCTGCCAGCCGAGTTAAACTATCACACCTTTTTCTACACATCAGTTCTGAATTTAGTCTTCTGAGCCTTAGAGAGTCAGAGTTGGAGTTGGTGTTTGTCAAGAAATATGAAAATAAAAATTAAATCAAGGGAAGTAAGGAGCAGAAAATAAGTTGCCAGAATCTCATTACACTATCCCTTGAAAGAGTTTTGCAATGTTTTTTCTTTTGTTCTCTTATATGGGGCAATAAGTTCCTGTAATCAGAACTAGTCTGTGAAATTGAGGTGATAGGTGTAAAGAAGATGTAGGACACACACTATGTGCATGGATTAGCAAATCTGAATCACTAGATCAGGTGCGACTGAGGAAATATATTTTCAGTAGAAGTTATTTCTGTGTGCTGACTTCATTCACAGTGATGTTAATGGCAAAGCTATTGATTTTGACATTAGCAGGATTACAGACTTCTTTACAGTTTTAGCTGGATTTAGCCTTGTGTTTGTAGGCAAGCTCTGATGCCAAGGAAAAAACAGAGACATACCTGTCCAACACAGAAAGCAAGGTGGTCACTTTTAATAAAGCACTCAAGGGAGTAGCACCAAGCGGCAGAAGCACTGCTGACTGAGCTGTGCTGACTCTGCACAATGCTTCAGTCAGAAGAACCCCCCTCTGCTCGGCAGCAAACCGGGGATGTGCGGGTGGCAAACGGGTTCAGTGAGGCACATCCCAGCTTGGTGACTTGCCCAGCTTTTGCAGACTCCCACCCATGAGAGGGCAGGAGATGTCCATCTCCTGCCTGGTCAGAATAACTGGTAAGGTGGAAACAGCAGAGTTCCATTCCAAAAATCTGTCACCCTGCTTCAGCTCAAGTTTTAAGTTAAATTAATCACAGCAACACCCTGGCAATGGTGAGGTTGGTGCTGCCTGCAAGTGTTGTTAAAATGCTGCCTGTCACCTTCTCGTTGCAAGTGTGTTTGTGAGCCTCTGACAAGGCCTGGAGTTGCTTTGGCAGCACTTGGGTAGTAGCAATATTGCAAAAGACTGTTTGCAATTCCCTGGCAATCTCATTACAGCCTGAGGCTTTGCTGCAGCAGAGATCCTTTTTGGATGGGGATAATGTTTGAGCTAAACTTCTCCTGCAAACCTGGGAAGTGAGAGGCGTTTTGTTTAAGCAGCCCAGGCGGAAGTGCCAGCGGGCCAGGCTGCAGCACTGTTCAGCTGTAATCCCAGGGCAGCACCTCAGCTCTTTGTTTTTCACCACGGTACTGGCTGTCGGCCTCCGACTCGATAGCCCGCAGTTTCCTCAGGTGTCCGTACACCTGGGAATACAGGGCTGCGCGCTGAGCAGGGAGGGGACTGGGGCCGAGCAGCGTGGGTGGTGCGAGGGTCTGTAAAATCCCAGTTACATATTGCTGGTGCTGTATTTGAGCAATAGCTCTCTGTGTCTGAAATCTGCAGTCCACTAGCTAGAAGCTGGGGAATTTATGTTCAGTTATGCTTTGCTATTCAGCGAACAATCAGGGAACTGTCTTTGGTGCCTGAGCTTTAAGGCAGGTGACTTGTTTGGTTTTCCTGTTGGCCCTGCTGCAGCTGCCCTGCACTGGAATGTGGTCTGCAGCTTCTTAGGTGTGTTTCACACAGGGAAGAGTTTTAACGTATTTGATGGTGCCTTTATAAATCATTCTTTTTGTTGTTACGAAGGTCGCCTTTGTGATTATGATGCAAAACAAAAGCACAGTAAAGCTAGTGCAGGTTACACGCAAGGAATAAATAGCTATAGGAGATCAATGCACTGTGGAAACCTGGAAGGAGCAATAATGCTGGACCAAAAAAACCTTCCTAAATGTACTGAGTTAATGGATTTTTTTTTTTTGTCATCCCTCTACTCCTATTCCAAGCTTTTTAATGTTAGAGGCAGAAATGGGAAGAAAATAAAGCAGACAACTTGGCTGTGTTTTTGAAAGGATAAAAGGAGAAAACAATAAATACTAGGCTACTATTCCTAATCTTGTGTCTAAATTCAACTCTATTAGCTGTAGAAAATCTTCTTCATAAATGCAGAATTCTTACCTAATTGTTGGTGGGAGGAGCCTATAACGTGTTAATTTTGTGCTCGGTGTTGCACGTAAGCTTTTGCATTTTAGTCATGGAATAAAATCTGCAAAATGTTCTACAAAAAGATTTATAAATCAGTGGCAGCAGAGGACAGCACAGCACTAAACCCTAATAATTAGGAATATTGGCTAGTCTACACCATCATGTTATGCAGTCAAGTCTGTGCTCTCATGATACACTCTTTTTATGTTGTGTTCTGGCTCCAGTCTAGAGCCAACTGGATCACAAAATGGGGAAACTCTGGTATTGGCAATAGCAAACATTGCACTAAAGGTTAGGACAGGCTTACATTTGAGCTATGCAACTACAGGGAGCATGGATGCATCTGAATTTGAATGTAAAAGATGTGTGCTATAAAAAGCAAACACACACACCCCTCCCCCTGCCTCAAAGTATGGATTTGTTCTAACAGGGATAAACTGTCATCCTTAATGTACTGAATGCTCAATGAGTGTCCTTCCTCTAAAACTCAAACCAACAAAAAGAACAATTTTCAGTTCTTCCTTGTTACAGTGCTGTTCAGTGTCTCGGAACAGCCCCTTTCTCTGCAGAGGTCCACCTTCCGATAGAGACAGTGATAGCCCTAATTAGAGATGCTCGCTTTCCAAAATAATGAAAGTACTTTGTTCCCAAATAATGAAAACAGCTTTCTATAGTGTTTGCATTTATTTTCAGTTAATGTAGTGACTACTCTTTGCTTCACTCTTTATAAAAGCAAGGATGATACCATACGTGGTGGTGCTATAGTTCTGCAGTAAATCTTACCAGAACTCAGAAGCACATAGGAATTGGTTTTCATTTGAAGTAGAGGTGTTATTTTTTTTGCTTTTAAAAATTAACATTCATAGATGTAAGTCTTATTTACCAATATCCTGCTGTGATGAGAATAACATTAATATACTACATAGCTTAAACTAGGCTAAATTTCCATTTTGTAATTGTATTTTTTTCCACCTGAATTTTTCTGTCCCTCACTGAGAAAATGCTTTGTATTATACAATGGAGTTTTAAAAGCCACAAACTGATCTGGATTTGTGGTGCATAATTTCTAGTCATTTTTATGTATATTAATGTTAAATCATGCTCTTGATTTCCATAAATGACCCACAAAACATGCCAAACTTGTTACACATTTTAAACAGCCCTGGGTTTTGATGAACAAAATTGATAGGTATGAGATGAACAAAAGAATACTGATGATACATAATGTAAGCCTTGATCAAAAGTTGTGAACTTGTCAGATGGTCTGCCAAAAATGGATTGTTTTCTAAAAGTTTGAAGTATGGCTGAGATGCATGCTGGTCATTATTCAAAGCCTTTAATTTATAACATTGATGCTTTTAGGCAACTTATAATCATAGGTTTTAATTTCCTACAGAATTAGGCACAAGTGTAGAATGCTTTATATAATTTAATATGCAGAAACCCCTCAGATCAGGGAATAGAACTTATATCCCTGTCAGTATAGGTTGTCTAATATGACAGAGATTGATATTAATACATTACATAAAATTGGAATTTTCCTTGACCTGTGGCATTTTGTTGAATCCTTGATTTTCACACTTTCAAAAAAGCCTAGATGCAATTTTATGTCCATCTTCAGTAATATACAAACTTCAGTATTTTGTTTAGTTAAACATTATCCTATAATTTTCTTCTGACTTCATAACTCTTGCTTTTTATTCACTCTGGTTTGTTGAGACCTCTCTGTTGGGTTGTGCATAAATCATAGACTTGTTGATTACATTGGCTTTTTCTGCCAGTTCATAGAAAAACATTGTACATATTATAAATGTGTCATCTAATACAGATAATTGTTTAGCTAAGCATATTTTTCATATAACTTTTTAGGCTCTGTTTGTGTACTTTCGTTTTCTTTTGCAAGGGATAATAAAGTGCAAGTTGGTAAAAACCCTCCTCCAAAAAAATTTTAGATATCTTCCATCATATTCTTATCATAAGAAATCTGATTTAATCAGGAAAAAGCTTTCCAGCAACCAGGCAATCTTGCAAAACCATACAGTGTTCGACAGGACTCACTGAACCACAGCAAGCATCTGATTTCCTAGCTGTTGGCTGAGCAACCTCCCTTTGATCTGCTGTGTTCTGCAGACAGCTAGCCATGAGGGGGCTCGGATCTGAGGTCAGGGATCTTGCTCAGTGTTAGACTGTGGAGATGAAATCCTAATGAAATCATTAAGCCACTGGCACATGACCAATTAGACATCATAAAAAGTCAACTGGCAAAGGGTCCTTCATCACCAAAGGAAGTGTTGAGGTCCCCAGGGCATGGTGCCACTGGCCTTTAAGAGTGCCTGAGCAGCTGAATGAAACTGATATTCTTTGGGACTTAACAATATGTTAATTTTACTCAGCTCCATATGGGGTTCCAGAAACAATGAGTTTCCAGGGTTTTTTGAGGTTTTTGTGAAAAATATTTCCTGCAAAAAAATTTTAAGCTTGAATCTGCATTACCATTAAAGCAGCTCATTCTCTCTGCAGGTTTACAGAAAACTTTCCATTTTCTTCCTGAGGTACTGTGGGGTTTTTTTATTAAACACTCTCTTAACAACATGGAAAACATGCTGAGGATACTTAATGAAGAGACAACCGTAATATTTCCATGTATATACCCAGTATTCTATCAAGTAAAATTTTTTGATTTTTATCTCTCTTTTTTTTTTTTTTTTTGTTTTTTTTTTTTTTGTTGGATTAACAGTATATAGGATCTGACTAACTTCATGGTGTAGAAAAGAACAGGTCTATTTTTAAGTAAAAGCTAATGTTTTGAATTTTAACAGGGAAGGAAATGAAGAGTGGCAGTAAAAACACATCTGCCAGAGCAGAGCCTAGTGGCAAAAGTTACCTCTTGTTAGTGTGATGACAGTATCCAGATGTCACACAGTTAGGGGCATTTGCTAAAATCTTTTTGAAGTAGGAACACCTGTGACCATCAAAAGTGATAAATATTAGATAATAAATTGCATTCCTGGTAGGTGTACTGTGTAACCAACATAGTCACTGATAGAGCAATCAAATTCTTTGCACTTTCCTTCAAAACACTTCTCTCTGTTTATTCCTATTTATGTAGTCCTGCTCCCTTGGCTCAGTCTTTGAGGGTTTTGTAATTATTATTTTTTTTTTCCCTAACTCTTTTTAAATATAATGTACACTATTGCATGGTTTCTTGCTTTTCTTATTTTTAGACCTATACTGTGCAGATCTGAAGTTTAAATGTCTGGAATTTTAGATTTGAAGGTGTGTCTTTCTGTACAGTTGCACATTTGCTTGGTGTCTGCTGGGTGTTCCCCATTAAAAGTAATGAAATAATATGCAATGAACATATTGCCATGAGCTATGTTTAAGCATAAGCATTTGCTTTCTTCAGTTTCAGTGAATCTGGAGGTTTAGGCTTTTAAGGAAACAGAACCTACAGCATGCTTGAGTTCTTTATTCATTTTGACTCAGAATATTGCCTGACCTAAAGCAAAAAAACACCCCAGAATCCAAACTTATTTTTGCAGTGGATCATAAAAGCTTGATCACTTGTCCCTCCTTCTGGAGACTTGACTGGTGCCATTCCTAGCTTGAACATGGCTTGTGTCCTCTGCACAGCTTTGAAGCTGCTGGGAACGACTTCTGTTCCCCAAAACAACTAAGAGGGTAGCAAAACACTATCCTGTTGCCACAGAGTAAGAATGTTGTCTTCTATAACTGCACCCCTTTCAAACATGCCTTTGTGCCTTTTCAGTTCCAAAAGGATATTAAGATACCCTCTGAGTATCTTTGTTTAATGGAGATGAATGCAGTTCTGCATTTCAGGGGAAAAAATGATTATACTTTTAGTTTTTAAATAAAAATGAAATTACGTGAGTCCTTGCTATATCAAAATCTACTGTTTCTATTTGGTGCATCAATAGTGACCTCTGAGGTTGCTGTTCTGCTTCTCAAGGGGATTCTGTCTCTGCTGTTTTGGCTGGACTCCAGGTTGGGATGACAATTTCGAGGTTATGGTTTGTTAATTTTTTTTTTTACCCAGAGATGGAGAGATCGATCCTAATCTATAGAGAAACTGAATCTCAAATGCCAGAGTGTCAAAGGTTTGACCCTCAGAAGTGCTGAGCACTCTACGCTTGTAGGCTACCATGTGGCAGTCAACACCTTTACAGGGTCAGGCTTACAGTTACTATCCTCTGCTTTGCCCTGAGAACTGAATTAGTCTCTTGCTTTGCTTTCATACCAGAGGATTTTCTTCCAATTTATATTGATGCCATTGAACTCTGTCTTTCCATGTAAAGTGCATAGTGGCATTCAGTAATTCCTCTTCATTCTTGAAGGTAATATTTGAGACTTACCAGCTGATTTTCTTTTTTCCTCAGCTTGTTTTCCACTAGGCTTTTCTGCTCTTGCAATCTGTGATCCTTTGTTTTTCATATTAGCTCAGAAATATAAGAAACAGGCTACCTGAATGACAGGTTCAGTCAGCAACAGCCTTTTTTAGGAACTAACCTTTGGTCTTTGGTAGACTTGAGACAATGCTGAATAACGGAAGGCACTACTTGTTTTAGTGTTGTCAACAACAGCAGAGAGAAATATAAACATTTCAATTCATTCTACTGCACATTAATTCAGAAGATATTTTCTCAGTCACTTAAGTGGATGTATCCCTCCACCTCCCTGTTGCTCTGTGACCTTTAGCAGTACCACAAGGAAGCTCGGTACTGGTGACAGTAGGGAGATGTCAGCAGACTGCAGAACCTGAGTGAAAATATCCAAGCACAGCACTTCTCCAGGATGACTGAAATCCTATTTTGGAGAAGATAACATCATAACCTTTTAATTTTCCTTTCTATTTTATTTCCTTGGTGACAGATTGACAAGCCTAGAGGATGAAGCTGGGTATTCATAGAACAGGTTCAGCGTGGGCAGCAGCACCGATTGTTTCCCATGTTGGCCTGCTGGTGTTTCTCAAATGTGACCTCAGCAGGCTGCTCCTGAGACCGAGGAGTTCAGCCAGCAGTCCGGAGTCCTTTCCTCTCTGAGACTGCTGAGATGACTGCTGCTCAGTGCTAGTGCAAAAGTGGTTCTGCAGAGAAAACGGCTCTCTGCTAGAAATTGCATTGATCGCTAACCAGCTGAGTTGTTCATAGCTTTCAGTTCCTAACAACCATCTGATTTCCTACCCCAGCCAAATTTTTTCTTCTGTCTCCAACCTTTTGTGCTCTTAACCACTGCTCACACTTCAGATGGCATAATTAAAATCTTATAGCAGAACATGAGTCTTCTCTTATGCAAAATTATTTTAAGTATTACTAGTATGGTAAAAGAAATAGACAAGAAAATGTGGAATCAGTTTGCAAGTTGTTGTTTACGGAATGTATGTTTACTATCGACAACAGGTTATAACACAGGTTAAGAAAAAGACATGCCATAAATTAATCTTTTAAGTTTTCTTTTTCACTTTAATAAATAATTCCCTATTCCTAAATCCTTTTTTCGCTGTTCATGTTAGTATTATCAGAATTTGTTGTATGTGAAATGTACTGCATTCTGATAATGAAGATTAGTCATACAATTACCAGAATTGCTGCTTCTGAGCATTTATAAAAGAATTTGGGGGCCCTTGCAGGAAGTATGCAAGAGAATGTGCACAAAGAGAATGATTCTGCTGTCCCTGCTTCCCATCCACCAACTCCGAGAATGAATAGCAATAAAGAATATCCAGAACCAAGATAATATCTAATAATTTCCTGCTCGGACAAAGAAAGTTTAGGGTGACTTTAGAGGGTGTTACTATCTCAACTTTAATGATATGATACTTTATATTAATTTAAAATCCTCAACTTTAAAATATTCTTGTGGCCTCCACTCTCAGCCCACACGAACCTGCTAAGACAAAGCACTTTTCTAGGCTAGAAAGAGCCATCAGTCAGCAGCATACAATACATATCAAAGATATCACAGTTCCAAAGGTATCATTAATACCAATACAGAATAGAGTGCACTGCAGCTTTTAATACCTCATCTGAAAGAAAACCACACAGTAAATCGCACTTTGCCTAGTTGAAAAGGAAGAAGGGAAGCATGCACTCAAGATTTCTCAAGGATGAGTGCAATTTATATCTGTTCATATCTGGTGTTACTTGAATTTATATTTGCTTATGGATCACTCCAGTTATTCCTTTAGGAAATAAAGCATTATGCTGTCAGTCTTCAAAAAAAAAAAAAGTATTGTTAACATTAGCTTTACTTTGCATTAAACATTTAAATTATGTATGAGACAACTCAGGGTAAGGGTGTGCAGTGAACTGTGGTGTGGAGACTAAAAGTCTGTCTGAAGGCACTTTAGCAGAGAGTTTTGTGTGAAGACCATACACCTGTCTAAACACGTCTGGGCTGAAGGATAAAGCAAATGATAAATCCTTTCTTACTCTCAAATATGGCAGTCACTGACTTTTCAGAAGAGATCTTACAATGTACAGAGCATTTGTAAACCTCCATGGTATAAGCAGTCTATATAAGCACATGTGCACATTGACCCCTGTATGTGCACACGGGTGTATCAGTTATGAGGAGAGCACTTGGGCATGCTGCTGAGAATCATCCACTAATGCTGAAGTGAAAAGGAAAGGCAAATTACCATGGGAAAGCATCTTCAGCTCGGTGTTTCCAGCATTCCTGTCTCTGCTGGCAGTTACCTTCCCATTTTGTCAACCTATCTAATGCAGAAGGGAGATGGGGTGGTGGACCCTTTCAGACCATACGTGCTAGTGCATATCACTGAAACATGCACTCAGGTGAAATTTTAGTGGTGGCGCAGTTTATAAACAGTTGCCAGGGAATTTTCAACATTTACTTAACTGTACTGGTCTGTACATGTACCTAGGAAAACTGCTTTACTTTATGTTTCAGTGGTGATCTACTTGGACCCAGAGAATATATTTTATTCCTTGTTTGTTCTACAGATTAAGCTTTTTATTTGTAAGCATAGTGTCACTTTTCACTCTTCTGAACCCTGTCAGTTAGATGACTTATTTGTGGAAAGTTTAAGGCAAAGTGAAATATAATACTCATGGAAGCTCACATGTTATTTCTGCTGCCTCTTGAGCCTTAGTTAAATGAAGTGGTAGGATATGACACTGCTGGGAAACTTGCCTTTTTTAGGGGGTAACTATTTCAAATAATGTCATACCTTATTTCCAGGAGATTGTTTATTAGGCAGGTACTGAAGTGAAAGCTCAGGGCTTGTTTGCTTTGTAGCATTGTTTTACTTGTGCACAGAAAAGAAAAGAATACTGTAACAATGTGACAGGCAGCTATACATAATGGGATGTGTGTTTATCCCTGCTTATATCTGCAGCATCGTGCATCTTAATTGGAAGACTATATCTCCAGTGCACTCTTAGCTGCCAAATGTAAATAAATGTTGCCTAGTTTTTGATGAGTTGTCCAATATGTAAACAAGCAAACCAGACTTGGTTCAATCTTTTTGATAACTCTCAAGAATACTCTTTCACTAAGATTTGATTCATATGATTCTTTAATATTCTGCACAGTATTTGCACTGCATAATGGTAGTACTCCTGCCAGCAACTCTATGCATCTGTCTACCAGCAAATAACATTTCTGAAATTACAGTATGGGTGATGACGGATAGATGAGTGGGAAATGGTGAGGGATAGTGGGAAGACAATCATAGCAACAAAACACACAATCTACAGAAGACAAGTCAAAAGAATATTACAAAAATAAACAAGAATTTACAGGGATTGAATCAGAATAAGTATTACTGTGGTAAACAGAAAGAATGGCTTAACTGGAAAAAGCACAATAGCTAAACAGATAGGGACTCACATTTGTGTGCTTGTAAATGAAGAGAATTTCTCCTAAAGCATCATTAAATTGTAGCCTCTGATAAATCTGAAATGCTGATGAGTTAGATTTAATTTGTTAGTGTTTGCCATTTGATTTTAATCAGTGTTTCTGCAAGTGCATGTGATGCGTAGTTTTTCAGTGGAAAGCTGAGACATGCAGGCTACCTGGGTGTGTGGCTTATAGGTACAGCCACGGCAGAAAGAACTGGAGTATACTGAAGAGACAGAAATGTTACTTTGATTATTATAAGGAGACATTTTATAATTATAAGGAGACAATTAAAGTTTTGGAGGTGTGCTGGAGGAAGAAATTGTTTTCTGGCAGGACTATAACCTTGTTATGGGTTGAACTGTTGCCTGGCATTTGGTTTGATTCAGAAGCTTTTTGCTGTAACTCTTCCTTGGCTTTCTCTTTGTAGCATAATCATAAAAGTCTGGAGAGAATAAGCTAAGATAAATTAATGTAAGGAAAATAAATTGTGACATTGATACAGGGATGATGGGATGGGTCGTATTCTATGCAAAGCTTGTGCCCTCCAATCCTTTGCAAGCAAACTGACCCTTTCTCTTGTTTGCAAGGTGCTGACTTCCCTGAAGAGTTCCCAGTAGTTTCCAACTGTTGCTTTTACACCTGTGTTCTGTCAGTGATAGCAAGGGAGGACTCAGCAGTGCAGGCTTGAAGCTGATCTTTGAACACACTGTCCTCTATACCCTTTTTAATAGGGTTAGATGTTAAATGGAATGCTAGAAACATGGATGGTGATAAGCTTCATTTGTACTGGCTTAACTTAGTTCATTAGCCAAGCTAGTCCTAGAAAAATAAAATAATTGAAGAAAAATGTTTAGCAGAGATGCAGCCCCTCACCAGCCCATCAGGCAGGGAGTTGAGGCTTGTGGAAGTACAGATTGTGCTGTCCTGGAAGTTGACCTTGAGTTGAAGAGGTAACATATGGCTACCTTCTCGCTTTTTCTGTAGTTGTGTAGCTATCAAAAAAAAAAACAAACCAGCTCTGCTGGGCTTTTGTTCATATCTTAAATGCATTTTACTAAAGTAATAGATAAAAAAGAAATATGTTAAATAAAAACATTTATTAGAGGACATGATTTTAAATATTTAATGATATAATTAAGTCTTATTAATGTAATGGTCTTTATTCTTCAGCTTAAAAATTCACAAGGTTAATTTCCCTTTCATCTTTATCATGCAGTGTTTGCCACAACTATTTGTTATATATTCTTATAAATATTTGATTAATATTAGAGATTTCAATTTAAATAAAAATATGGGTAGTCTTTTGCCACAGTGTTACTCCGGTGTTAAGCTGGAATTAGTGAAATTAGCACAGTAGTGAATCGGGCCCTGATATTCCTTTCGTTATGCCACAACTGGCTGATTTGAGTGGAGCAGTTTGTGGAGAACACTGTCTTTTACTACTGCCTGTTTACTTCAAAGGGCTTGCAAAGAAGCTGAAGATCAACAAGTAACAGAAGTATTAGACACATCATTTTCATGTTGTTTCCTCTGGGGGATATTATTTCCCCCATCTCCCTCTCAGATACTTATTAACTTCATTTTACTACCATTTGTCAATAAATACCACTTACCAAAGTTCTTAAATTAATGTAGACTACGTATTTCAGGTGGTATTTACTTGATTCACTAAATTACTGGCATTAAAACTAGTTCTTTTTAGTGAAATGATTCTTCATCTATTTACTCAGCTTTTTTAGCTACTTACTGAAAAAAAAAAAATCAGCATTAAATACTGGGGATTTAAATGATTTTTTAAAAATGATTTATATTCTCCTTCATTAGCAATATTCGTTACATATGCATCAGAAATATTTTTAAGGGAAATCAATGTTTTTCTTTACCACAGCATTCCCCCCCCCCCCTTTTTTCTTTCTCTTTTTTTTTTTTTTTAAGATCAGTCTGCCAAACTATGATGTCAGCACTTGCTGAAAAAAATTACTTTATGGGCAATATGTTGACTTACCTTCTTAATTAAATAAAGAAGCAAAACAGAATCTCTGGAGAAATAAGCATATACTCCTAATTTGTCATTCCATTCAGAATGGGAAAACAAACATGATTTGGACTAGCAGCCAAATTTCAGCTTGTGTTGCTATTAGATTTGGGTTATGGGGTATGCAAAACTACCTTTCTGGGAGTTCCTTCAGGCAGCTTATGCTGAAACCTGAGGCTTGTGCTACTTTACCTTCTATTAGTAACCACAGCTACCTTTAGTTTGTTTATCTGCTATCACTGTCACCTTCCCTTGGACATAAGATATTCTGTTTCTACTGTAGTTAAGGAAGGCACCTTCATGAAGAGCTGGTCCAAACTTAAGAGATTTCAGAATAGAGGTAACAGAATGCTGTCAATTTTTAACTTACCCATTTTATGGCAAGGAGAAATCCTTGACACTAAATGGCTTTTTCCTTTCATTATGTTACACTAGTGTCCATAACAAGTATAATTTGCTACTGTCATAATACCAGTTCACCCATATTGCCACACTGTAACGATGAGGGCTGAACACAGTCTGGATAAGTTTACTCAAATCTGATGGTAATGAATGCAGTTTTCTACATTGCCACCAAGACCTATCTAGCCCCTACTAACATGAACATTAGGTCTGTACTTGTTCTGAAGTATGACAGTGTCTTTTCTGGTATTGCTTCTGGAATAAATCTAGTTGCTACATTACTGCCATCACATTGTATGGGTGCAGTGTGGCTATTAAGACATATTAAAATAGGACGTTAAGTGTTAGAAAACTGTATTGGCATACTGTGATGTTTAGCTTTCTATTCTGTTAGCCTCATGTGTATGCCAGAATTGTGTTAGAAAGCTGTCCTCTCTATAGAATGCATGAGGAATAGTTAAGTTATGAAAAATAACATTAAAAGAGCCAACATGCTAAGCAGGGAAGGGTCTAAGCTAGCAAACAGGAGACAATCCTGTTGGCTTCTCTCAGCACCTCACTTGGAAACCACAACCCTACAACCACAGCCCTAGCTCAGATACAGCAATGATGACTCTCTCCACTTATAGGAAGTCCTACTGATTTTACAACTCATAAAAGATTCACTTCTCTCACCTTGTAGCATATCCCTTGTATATGCAAGTATTTAATCTCTCCTGGGACCCACCCATCCCTCTTACCTTAGCTCTCAGAAGTCCATTAAAAATCTGTTTTATTTAGAGTATGCTTAAGCTTGCTATTATGGAATTTTATGGTAAATCCTGCTTGAAAGTTAATACTTGGCTCTGAAGTCAGACCACAATGAAGTGAGGAATGAGAAAAAGTCTTTAATGATTCCCCCTAAAATTAACTCATTTGTGCAGTGGAGAAAGTCAGATAGGTAACTCAAGTGCCAAGTCTGCTCCTTAAATACAGGGGTGCCCCTCAGAAATATGATTAAATAAGTTAAACAACTATCTCTTGCAGGTACCTTTACTGATATTTTTCATTCTTTGTTCTGGGAGTTGCACAAGGTAGTTTTACCTCTCCAGACTACTGTCTCAACATGCTCTCTATTCCTGTCCTCCCTTTCCTCATCTGTTGTCAGACAGCCTCCTCCTGTCCCGCTGAAGTGGCAGTTAAACATCTATAACGGCTTGGCTGCATACACTGGCTCCTGCAGCCAAAAAGCAGCGTCGTACAGAACTTCCTATCACTGACAGACACGACACAACTTGTTCAGCCAAGTAATGTCAGACCCAGCACATCAGCGTAATGGAAGGACAGGTTAATCCTGCTATTAAGGACAGATGAGAACACACAGAACTTGTTACATGTGTGCCTCAGTAATTTTTTTTAATTTATATTTATGTAGAATTACTTATTTTCTAAACTGGTAGCAGAAAGTACTTTCATTATGGCCTTATTCAATCACTTGCTGATAAAGAATGGGATATAGGTGTCTATATAAGAGTATTTCAATTTTTCACAAATATGTGTATTTTTGGAGGGTATTTGTGTTTGCCTAGAATAGGTAAAAATAACTTTCAAAGCTGAGATTATCAGTGGTGTCCAGTACTTAAAAACAAACAAACAAAACCAACAAAAAACCCCAACCCACAACCAAACAACAAAACTCTAGAAGCATAATTAGGGGTTTTGTTGTTATATCTTGTTCTAGGGTCATGTTTTGCTGATGAAGATGTTAATTTCCTTTTTCAGATAACGACTGTTGTTTTGATTCTCATAACACTGATAAATATATCTCAACAACATTTGCACAATGTCCAGATGAATTATTGGGCTTTTATTTAAATAATGCCTCTGAGAATAAAAACTTGACAGTAAAGGGGGTGATTTGATTTTACATATGGGAGATAATTCATTTCTGTCCACACAATTAATGCGGTGAACATTGAATTCCTCTTTCCTCTGAGAGGAAAAGCAGTGTTACACATTACTTTGGGATTTAGAAAAGCGGCTGTTATAGGAAAAAGGAAAAGTATTTTAACATGCTTAACTGCTGCACACTAGAGGGCACTTGAGGTAGAGCAAACAATATTTCCACAGGTACTGAAACTGATCCAGTTATCTCTTCACAAGGCATACTGAAAACTAAAACCAAAAGATTAACTTCTAAATTGTATCCAGAAAATTAATGTACAAAAAAAAAGGTTCATTCCTTTGTTTGATATTATTTTCTTTTGTCTTTATCTTAGTGATTGATGTACAAAGGAAATACTTGTTTTTCTAATAGTCAACCTAATAGCAACTAATCAAAATTGCAAACAGTACCCAAGGAATAATAAAACCTGATAATGTGTTGTTATTTTTATATGCTCCATAATTTCATTGGTGCATATGGTACACAAATTAGTAGTTGGGGGTTTTTTAATATTTTAAAATCTCTAGAGTGAAGGAGGCTCAGAACTAGTTATGTTTTATTTTACTAAATGCAGTAATTTTGGGACAGGAAAAGGATTTGCTAAGGGCCCAAAAGCCTAGTGCTGCTGCTGAGTTAAACCTTTGTTTCTGTTTGACAGTCCATGGGCTGGAAAAGGAATTTTCATGGTTATAAGAATGTGTTTGTCCAATCAAAGCAAAAGTAACTTAATCAAAATCAATGCCTTCATTTCTTCTCATTTATCAAGTAACAAGGGAATGGACTTAGATTAGATGTCTTTCACAGAAGGCCAGACTGGAAAGCAAGTATTTTTGGGTGATTGAAAATAACTTTTGTCACTTATGGATGCTGCTACTTTATGGTCTGTTCTTTCTTCAGTGAGGTTTTTCAAGCTTTCTGTTCCAGTGTTGAGATAATAATTTTAACTGGCTTTGATCACTATAAAGAGATCTGTTATTCCCTTTTTTCAAATTCCTCACTTAAGCTTCTCAGTGTTTCTAGTTTTTCAAGTTACAGATATCTTCAGTGACTTCACAAACACAGGGGATCATTATTTTTCATAGTAACCAACTTGTAATAACTGTACACATGCACGTTTTAAAGACTGCACAAAGGTGTTAAGAACCTGTGTTCTAACGGTAATTATGTCTCTATACTGGCACAGTGAACTGATAAAAGCGTGTATTTTATTCAGAAATGTTCTAGATTTACCTTGTATCTTAGTTTATGGAATGTGAATTCTAGCCTTTCAAAGCAAATTAAATTTAGGAGTAATCCCTCACCTAACTTTTAACAATAGGTACAAACTAGGTAAAGTGTTCAGATTGCCTGAGAAAACAGCATTGAATTTATTTAAAGCTTTAATAGAATAGTGGTAGGATAAACCACTATCTGTAAACCTGCTTCAGTAACTTTCAGATGTGTTATTAATTTTATATTATTAATATTACTTTGAAATGGCATGCTAGTGGTAATCCCTGTAAGTAAAAGTTGCTTGCAGTAAAGTCATTTATCTTAATCAAGTAATTCACACTGGACTCATTAACCTCAGGTAATTTTCGATCAGACCCTATACTGTGTATTAAAAACTGAAATCAGCTACTGAAACTTTGAGGGAAATATCTCATTACTAGGTGATCTCATGGAATAAAATCTGAATATGAGGAATTAATACATGGTTTCTTTTCACTCTCCTCCTCACCTCTTTCAAGTTCTTGACTTTTGTATTGTTATTTAAATGAGATGATGCTGAACCTTTACATCAGCAGCAGCCCTTGTAAGGCTGTGTTGTGATTGAGTTGCCCCTTAAGAGCTCATTTCAACTCACTTCTATTTAATATTTTTAAGCAGTAAGGCCTAAGATTATTTATTTTTTTTCCTTATCAGTCAAAAAACTACAACTCCCCCATTAAAAAAAAAATAAAAATGGGGGGGTGGGGGGAGACAGACCAAAAACAAAAACCCCAAAATAAAACCACAACAAAAGGACACCAAAAAAAGGCAAAAACAAACCCCAAAATAACCCTCACACCTCAAAACAATGCATTTTGTGAAGCTTCTGTATATATATATTTTTTTTTCTGGTACAAAGATTTAATATTAAAAATTGAATTCCAGTTTGATCAAGGATACAGTTACATACATTTTGCAAATGATTTTTTTTCTTCAGTACAGTTATTAAACTAAAAATCTTGATCCTATTTCACTTGGAGTCAGAGCTGCTTTTTGATTAAAAAAAATGAAATGACCATTTAGGAGATGGAGGAAGTATCTTCCTCGTAATATGTATTTAAGATATTCAAGAGGAAACAATTTTTAGCCAGCTCACTCATCAGTGCTATGTGACAGTGTGTATGTATGTACATCACTATGATAAATATCATTAAATCATTTAACTTGGATAGGATGCAGAAAGTTGTAAGTGTTCCTTTGCTATTTTGAGATTATTTTTAAATTAAATATGAATCCATACGCTTCTTCCTGTCAAGACTTGCTCCATCATCTGAAAGGCTTTCCAGCAGGGGAATCCATGGATGACATAATCAATTTTAACAAGACACTTACCACTGTCTCCTACAACAACTTGAGGATGAAAGAGCATAGTATTTGCCCCAGTAACTTCCAACTGCAAGAAAGGTCACATAGAACAAATGGCAAAAGTCAAAAGGTTGAATTCAAAACAAAAACTAAACTTTTAAAGCTGTAGTTGAAGGTACAACCTCTGCCATTAGCTTGCTTTCCACACACAGCTGTACTGACTGTTTAAAGCACAGACACAAGTGATCTAACCCATTCTTAGTGAGAATTTTTACTCTTGGTTGCTTCCATTAGCTATCATTAATAGAAATGAAAACAAGGTGTGTGACTATTCTCTAATGAAACCCTAAAAAAAAAAAAAGGTTGAAAACTGTCATTAATTACTAGGAGTAAAGACAGGCTAAGCATCCTCATGTTTCCTTGCAACAGCATCTATATTCTCATTGTGTTGTTCAGTTGGTGGAAGGATGGGTGAGAAAAATACCCTTTGCCTCAGTGGAACCCCAGGTAAAGGGAAGCCATGTTTCTGATGTTATCTATTGCACTGCTAAGTGTTTTCTATTTCCCTCAAGGCACTCTGCCTGCTTCAAGTAAGTATTGTGTATTTTATATCCATCCTTCTCCAAGGAATCATCCCAGGCTCACAGCTTGGAAAGTAAATGTTTGGGCTGAGGGAAGCAAAGAAATAGTTAGATGTTTCTTCATTGCCCTTGAAAAACGTCAAATTCTGGGTACATTTTGCTACATTCTAATGAGTTTGAGACTTATCAGCATTAATATTTGTGCAAGAAGAAATGCATCTGTTATCTGCAATAACTTGCATTTAGTTGAAGTAAAGCACATAAGAGCTCCACATGTAGGTCTCCCTTTCCCTCGTTCACTGTCTTGCATGCATGCGTGCACACATAGTAACAGCATGAAAAATAAGATTATCAATTATGAAACTAAATTATATGGTATTCTTACTATATAGAGGAATATTAAGATCCACTTTCTGTAATCCTTCAACAATGTAGTCATCTTATTTTTTGCTTAAGGTTAAAAGGTTTTCAGATTACATGAATAAGCTTTATTATGTTTGTTCTATATATTCAGATTATATGAATGGTTATCTTAACCAGTCATTTAAAAATGAAATTGAGTAGCAAACCAGCTTTAGTAATACAGAACCATACTGAATGCTCATCTTAAACACAACATAATACTAGTCAAGTTGGAGAAGCAGGATGGGAGTGCACTTAACAGTGCTAGTTAAGTATTGAATCAGTCCTTCATTTTAAGAGTTCTTGTCTGTACCTGACCATGTTTACACCTTGTGCTCCTAGCATGATACTGACCCTTCTCTACTGGTAAACATTAAACTTGGGGAAAAATACAGGTGCTGTTACCACTTAGAGGTGTGATGTATGTAGTTATTAAACATAATGTATTTTATCTGCTCCTAGATAATATATGCAGCACAAAAGGGAAGAAAACTCAAAGTCGGTTGATAAAGAAGGTGGGCAAAGGAGTGGCAGTGGTGTCCCTCAGCCTTCCCCAGGGCCACGCTGCTGTCGGCTCTGCCTGGACCTGGGCTGAGCCCTTGGAAGGGATGAGCAACCTTCAGTTCTTTCAAGTCCAAGGCAGCTGAGGATACTGGATGCTTGAGGCCCTTTAGCCTCTTCCCAGCACTTCCCAGGCTGGGCTGTGTGGGATACCAGCACTGTCAATCACAAGGAGGCTTTGGAAACTGGGCGATGGTCAACAACTCAGTGTAGCGTGGTTGCCCTTCAGCCATCTCTTGCTGTGTGGAGGTCTTGGCTCTGTTCTGTGTTTAGGTTGGTTCAGGCTTCTGCTTGTACTTTGATTGCCACCCTTGGCTTAAAACAGTGCTGGAGAAAATGTAAATGCCTGCAGCTCTTCGGGGTTTGCTTGGAAAAGGGTTTCTAAAGGATGCCCGCCCTGTCCCTGGAGCGTCCCCCCGT
>NW_010290654.1:15951-54976 GCF_000700745.2 Antrostomus carolinensis | reverse complement strand
CTCTCCAGTGTGTCCAGGTCTTGTTGAATAGTTTTCCTTAATGCTACTAAGGTAGCATTAAGGAAAACTAAAACTATTTACAGCAATAACTAATGATCCACTAGTTTATTAAGAGAGAGAATATTTTTTCCTTCAAGAGAAATCATTTACATTTGGTAAAATACTATATGACTTGATTGCTTCTGAACTTTGAAAAGTAAAGGTCAAGAAAGAGTTAAATTTGAAATACAGAAAAACATTGCAAGATAACTAGTGGTCATGCCTGAGCTACCATGTGTAATGTTGTAGATGCTGGTATGCCAGAAGCATAGAACCACATTTGTTTGTACACACTTTGTTGCTGAGTTTCTGTCATGTCGTATGTGCTTCATTTGAGTTCAGTTGAGAAATTTTGAGTAACTTATGGTTCCATAATTCATTATTTCTGACAGCCATCGTGAGCTGAGTGGACCTTGAGTGAGGTTTCTGTAATAAGTGGATGTGTATAACTTTATGCCATTGTACTTTAAAAGCTTTAAAATGTCATTAGAAGTCAAAAGAACGTGTGGCACCCCATTGCACCTTCACATGACTCCATGTGCTGCCTCTGTGTCACAGTATCATACCATGTTAGATGTCCGTAACGGAGGAAGTCTGATGCAATGTCTAACTGTTGTCCAAATGATAGGCCACTTAAACTGCAAACTTTCTACTTCTGTTTTGAAAGCATTCATGCTAACTGGAGGAAGGAGATACCACAGTCCTGGCTCATCATTACTATTCACAAACGTTAAATCAGTTTGTTTTACTGTGAATTTCAACATCAGTTCTTTTTTTTATAACCTATTAGTAAATACGTCTTGCACAATTTTAAAGGTAGGATCCCTGTTTCATTTTATTCTGCACAATCTAGGAAGTCCTTTTTCTAGTACACACAAGTGTTTGTTTTCTTTCAGTTTTTCTCCCCCAGTGATTTCCATCAGACTCTTGCCTTTTTTTTTATTAATCAGAGTAAGAATGTAAATATGTAATTATGTGTGATTTCAAAATAATTGTTTTTAGTGTTTTCCTGAGTTTCCTTTATTGGGTTTTTTGTCTTTTAAAATCTGGTAGGCATCCAGATATTCTGAATGTGTCTATTTGATAAATGCAGAGGGCTTTTAGACTTGGTTGTTTGTTTACTATGCTTTCAAACATTTTG
The DNA here is from genome assembly GCF_000700745.2 of Antrostomus carolinensis. Classification (NCBI taxonomy): domain Eukaryota; kingdom Metazoa; phylum Chordata; class Aves; order Caprimulgiformes; family Caprimulgidae; genus Antrostomus; species Antrostomus carolinensis. The sequence goes on along the minus strand of NW_010290654.1, from coordinate 53,796 downwards.
ACTATTTCTTTAGTATTCAGTGAAATACTGTAAGGAAATGCATCTGTACTGCAGCTGCAATGACACTACCTTTACTTTTTTAGCAGGAAATCCAGTGTATCACTGGATTTAAGTTTTTTATTTTTTTGTAAAGGTTTAGGATTTAAAGAGTGCTAAGAAAAGCAGAAACTATAAAATTTGTACTTTATTTAAGTAAAAGAGCTCAAGAATGTAAGTGCCATGCTGGTTTTAGTCCTCTCTTAATATTCTGCTTTCTTGAGTGCATCTCTGCTAATAACTGCAAGATCAGTTACACAGTGCAAAAGTACTGAAGACTGTTTATCAACTCCAAATATTATAAATGTACTTCACTTTATGTTATGTTAATGCTAATAGGGTATTATAAGCAAATCAGAAAAGTTTGAGTTGTTATGAGAAAGCACATTTTTGGTTTGTGGGTTTGGTTTGTTTGTTTTTTATTCCACAAGTATTAACCTACAGGACAAATATCGAAATTACATCAGGAGTTTCCACCGTCTTTAGTGAAGGTTCTCAAAGTAGAAAATATCTTCAGGAATAAACTGTTAACTAACAATTGCCAATGCAGAGAGGCTCTTCATCACTTTAAGTGAACAAAGTAGATAGAACATTGAATGATCTTCTTGATCCTGTTTTAAGAAAGTACTTATGTGCACTATATAAATTATCATGAGCCTTTTACAACAGGACTTCAACCTCTTATTTATGTTCAGATAGGAGAAGCATCCTAGGTCATAAAAATATATCCTAAGGAGTATCTAGAGAAATGCAAAAGCAAAAATTACTCATGTGAATTTTTTTTCTGTTACAAGTTTCATCATAATCACTGTTACTAGGTCAGGAATGCATGTAGTCTCTTGATATTTAAGTTCTAAATGTGAGTTTGTCCAAAGTGCTTCAGAAGAAAATTAAAATATTTTTAATTGTTATAAGAAAATTAAAAAACATTGGAACTGCCATTCTAATATTTTGAAATTAATATTCACAAACTTATTTTTTCTTGAATGAGATTTCTTATAAAACCTTTTTTGTCTGCCCTTATTCTTTGAAGATGTTGATTAGCATACATGGACTGAAGTATGACTATTAGATGGAAAGTTTTATGTTTTTTCTCTTAGCACAAAGTACTTATTTTACATGTAGTTAAAGTCTGAGGGCAAAACCTGGATGTTAATATTTGCATGCACAAAATCTGATTGATATAGAATTTGATGAGGCTGTTTTTAGTGCCAGTGGCTGCTGGATTCAGTGTTCTGAAACTGTCTGTGAAAAAATCCTGAAACATCTACTATGTAGGAGCTATCTAGAGCAAGACTTGAAGTTCAAAGGCAGAGGAGGTTTTTCAGTAGAACAATGTAATTTAAAAGGTTGCTTTTTCTTGATTATAATTTGGATAAAGGGCTATAAGTACTCTACCCAAAAGCAACCATACACATTTTAGTTCAGAGGATCATGAGTGAAATTCAGGAACTTCAAAAGGAACCTTAGAAGTAGTTTCTTACTTCTCCCAATTTAGAATGGTTTAGAATGACAGGAGGCTAAAAGAGAATGAAAATAGTATTTGTTGCAGATGTAGCTCTATCAATTCTACCTTGTTTTGTTGTAAAGGAGACATTTTCAAAGAGGCAGTCTGATGATGAAACCAATCTATAAGCTATCCTTGATAGGCAGAGTATTTTAAGAAAGCTGAGCTTGCTAGTACCTCAGTATATTATAAGCATACACAGAAATGGAATTGAGTACATTGCATATTGCATTTTATTGGGTGTTTTCATGTATAATTCCCATCACATCTGTATTTTCAATTTCCTATTCGCTGTGCATCTTACTGAGTGAACAGTAAATAAAATCTCAGTTGGCATTTCTGCACTGATCTCTGTCTTGGGACTGTATTTTGTTATGAGTACCTCATCCATCTGCTTTCTCTCAAATTCCCTCTTGGACTTAGAACACAGGTGCTATTGTAAGAGAATTTGTTGAATATTTGATAGAGTTTGCCTTATGTTTACAAGTAATGAAAGGTCAGCACCCTTGTTTATTGGGATTTCATCTATCCTGTGTTGACTGCGTGGAACTAATCATATAAATGATACCAAACAAACAGGTGAGCATAACCTTTAAGGGAAAAGCCAATAGTTTCAAAATACATCATTTATGGCAGTAGAACTTTACAGATATAAACCCACATGCATTTATTGCTTTTGAGAGGAATGAGAACTGTACTGGAATGACTGGTTTCTTGAAGACTGAGAGCATTCCCAGTGTGAAGCTGGTCTTATAAGGTGTCTGAAAAGGTTCTATGTCACAAAACATTTCAGAATATCCATATACCTTATTTGCTTTCTCTCCCAAGGAAGATATTCCTGTGTGTATTCAATACTGCAACTAGTTAACACTTTTAAGTCCGTCACAATAAAATGTTCCATCTCTTTGAAATGAATGCTTTTGGTTAAAATTCCCCTTTCAATATGGATCTTGCAGCTGTGTTCTGCATTTTTTTAAGCTCCTTCCATCTGGGCCAATCCTCCAGACCTTCATCATACTGAAGCTTATAACACCTTTTCTTGAGCAAAGTAGAGCTTAAGAGGTTTAACTGAGTAAATGAAATAGAGGTCAAAATATCTGTGTACGTTGCAGTCAGTGATTAGATGGAATAGCCAAAGTTATATATGGTAGCAATCAGCTATAGTTTTATCTCACAACACCTAACATAATCTTTGTTTTCATGAAAACATTTTAAAGATGTGAATGTTATTTTTACTTTAAGTTTGATAGAAGATATTTTATTAAACTTAAGGGGAAGAGTTTTCTTTATTCTCAGCGATTTCTTTATTCTTCAGAAAAAATGAAGCCCTGAAAGATTCTTAATAAAGATCTGTTTCAGGTACAAAATTATAAAGATTTTATTCCATATTGTATCTGTCAACAATCTTCTCAAGGGTTTTATGGCTCCTGAGTTGCAGGACTTGCATTCTGCCCTAAAGTTGTTGAGCCAGCTTACAGAAGAAGCCTGCTGATGGATACCAATGGATGGGAGCATGGCAGTTTTGTCACCACTTTCAATGGATAAAGGAAACAATGTCTACCTGAATCAGATGTAGGTTTAGAAAAAAGACAGACACCTTCACATTGCATTGTTTCTGTTATCTCAGGGACAATTACAAGGACATACATGAACTACATAAAATAGTTCCCTCAGCATGGCAAATACTTAACTGGAGGTGTGATCAATACCCTGCTGGCAGGAGCCTGCATGCTAAGAGACAGCTTCTCTCCAGTTTTTGACAAGTGAACTAAGATCTGGTGCCACCAGAGTGAGGTAAATGTACCTGGGACTGTTGGCTTTATCTGAGATGAGATGCAAACAAATGTGTTTGAAATCTGTGTGCTTCTTTTAGCATGTGTTCTGTGTGAAGACTTGATCCTGATATGGGGATATCTCTCTGCTGAAGCGAGTCCAGAGGGGGGCCACAAGGATGATGAGAGGGCTGGAGCACCTCTCCTACAAGGACAGGCTGAGAGAGTTGGGGCTGTTCAGCCTGGAAAAGAGAAGGCTCCGGGGAGATCTTCTATCAGCCTTCCAGTACCAGAAAGGGGCCTACAGGAAAACTGGGGAGGGACGTTTTACAAAGGCAGGTAGTGATAGAACAAGAGGTAATGGAAAAAACTGGAAGAGGGTAGGTTTAGATTAGATATTAGGAAGAAATTCTTTACAATGAGGGTGGTGACACACTGTAACAAGTCACCAATGGAAGTTGTGGATGTCCCCTCCCTGGAAGTGTTCAAGGCCAGGTTAGATGAGGCTTTGAGCAACCTGGTTTAGTGGAAGGTGTCCCTGCTGATGGCAGAGGGGTTGGAACTAGATGAACTTTCGGGTTCCTTCCAACTCTAACCATTCTATGATTCCATGATCCTATGATACATTCATCCCAGTTAGGACACTGAAATTGATTATCTTCTCAACCACAACATCAGTAAGGGTACTTTTTTATAGATATTGTTGAAACAAGCCAAGAGTGCTTGAATTAGCCAAGATGACATCACATCAAGATGACAAGTTATCTTACCCCTTTACTCAACACTGGTGAGGCTGCACCTTGAGTATTGTGACTAGTTTTGGGCCCCTCACTACAAGAAGGACATTGAGGTGCTGGAGCATGTCCAGAGAAGGACAACAAAGCTGATGAAGGGTCTAGAGCACATGTCTTACAAGGAGTGACTGAGACAACTGGCATTGTTTAGCCTGAAGAAAAGGAGGCTGAGGGGAGACCTTATCACTCTGTACAACTACATGAAAGGAAGGTGTAGAGAGGTGGAGATTGGTCTGTTCAACTAAGTAACAAGTGGCAGGACAAGAGAAAATCACCTCAAGTTGCACCAGGGGAAATTTAGATGGGATATTAGGAAGAATTTCCTTATTGAAAGGATTATCAGGCATTGGAAAGGGTTGCCCAGGGCAGTGTTGAAGTCCCCATCCCTGGAGATATTTAAGAGTCGTGTAGACATAGCACTTAGGGACATAGTTTAGTCCTGGACTTGTCAGTGTTGGGTTGATGATTGGACTCTTAAGGTTCTTTCACAATCTAGGCAATCCTGTAATTCTTTGACGTGCACCCATACACATACTTGAAAGTGATATGTATCTAACCTGTGTTGAAATCCTAGTGCTTTTGGTGAAATCCACATTGTAGGATCTGCAAATAATTCTCATAACTTTGCAAGGGGGCAATCAATTATCTGTGCCCTGTAGGTAGGGACTTATTAAGACAATTCATATGGCATATCAAATAAATTTTATACTTTTCACTCTATATTACTGAAGAGCACATAGCAACCCAGAAAATTTATATTTGAATGTAAGCAACAACCTGTGATTTATTATTGACAAAGTAATTTCATGTAGAGTCAACAGAGTCTATGTTGGTAGCATAAAACACATATTTACCCTTCACGTTCTTAAGCTTTTGTTTTCCCCATTGTTCTGCTTTCATTTTGTCATTGATATTAGTCTACCAACAATTAAAATAATTTTAAATGAAAAAAATCTTATTCTTATTAAAAAATCAAGTTGCCTTAAACACTTAATTTCAGTGAAACTCTTCTACATCCCACCTGACCTGTTCATAGATGTTTTAGCTTGACAATGATAGTGCTGTTTATGCCCAGAAAAGTGTAAACATTTTGAAGGAAAAGTCTGTCCAAGATTAGCAATATAAGTTTACCAAGATGCAAATTGTCCAAGACATTATCAGTGAAAAAAGTGGCTATTTTTAAACAAAATTTATATTACTTTGCTCTAATGGGTAACTAGTGTATACTACATTAATTGAAGTCTTGACACAAAAATTTACTAATAGTCCTGGGTTCATTTTTTTTAATCCATCAGTGATATTTATGGTATAGTCAGAGTTTATTTTTGTAATAATGTGATTATTTTGTAACCATGTTGCCATCTTCAGACCAAGGAATTGACTATTATTTTTTCCCTATGCATGTGAAAAACAGGCTGGTTCAGACATCCTTTAATGAGTACTTTTCTGCGTATCTATATTCCACCCTCTGGGATGCTATCTGCTTCTGCGCTGTTCCTATTTCTTTTGTCTGTCTGCAAGCCAAGCTATTCAAGGTACTTGTATTATGAACTGTATGAGTAACATTAGCATGCTAAGATAGAGGGATAGTGTGCTGTACAATCAGCCAAACGTCAGACTTTGATCTGCTGGGCACATTATTTCTATTTCATCCTTTATAACTCATTTGTTACAATAAATTGAAACATTTCTTTAGATTTGGGAGCAAAATTTACAGCTTTCATACTATCCATACCTATGAGATCAGTATCTGACTAGTCGTGATCCTGGATTTCATTGTTCAAATGAGATGTGAACCAGCATATGGACCATTCACATGTTTCTAACTTTGGGCAGTTTAATTCCTAAGTAAATATCTGAGAATGAAGTTCAGAAATGTAGAACAGCTATTAAGAATACTGTGATCCCGTTCTCTTACAAGCTTTGTTTCTGAGTCAGTGAATCACACTGTGAAAAAATTCTCACGTTCCAGTTATTTTATTCTGATCAATTTTTGATACTTACCTCAAAGTATGAGCTGACAGAAAATAGTGCATTATATCAGCAAATGGAAAAAAATATCAGTGTCATAAAGGGAAATTCCATAAAGAAAGATGATTAACAGATAATAACTTTCAAAAAGCATGAACAAAGTAACAATTCTGATTTTTAACAGTACGTTTACACATTAAAATTAATACATATTAATTAATATTAACATTTTCATTTAATTTGTTTCCATGGGCATGAGAACTGACTTTTGAAGTAGTTGCTAGAGACCTGTACTTGAATATAATAATAGACACATCCTCAGAATGCATTGCAATATAAAACTGGAAATATTCTATAGCTACAGGGCATTAAGAAAGATTTATTGAAGTGGTCTGCATTGCTGGTGCTACTGTACTATGTAGAATCTGCATAAAACTACTGTGAATGGTAAAGGATTAAATAGAAATTGAAAGTGAAAAATCAGCTTCCATGAATTCAGTTTCATGTAATGATAATGTAAGGTCTTAATCATGAGTGTGTTACTTCTGTTATCTGCCCATAAATGAAACTGTTAATGTTCACTGTGGAGAAGTGCTTGGGAAAACCTTGGTTATGACTGATGTTGATTCATGTTCAGATTCACTTTAGAATGAAGGAAATAGTATATATTATATATATATCTCAAAAGGAGAGGTACCAAATACATAATTTTAACAAAGTTTTAATTTTAAAACTATTTTTGATGCTTTCACATATTTCTTTATTGCACTTCTAAAAGGTAACTAGACTTTGAAGAAAACAAGAGTTGGAATAAAATAAAACCCGTTTTGTTGTTTTTTTTTCATTAATTGTATGACAGAGAAATTATAGTTACACTGTAGATACTTGATTCCCCAAAGTTGTATCACCAAAGGCAAACTGCAAAGGTAGATGAAGCACAGTCAGAAAATATAAAAACCAACAACAAAAAAACCACCTCAGCCTTAAAATGGAAGCAGTACAGGATATATAACCATTGAGTAAATACATGTGGTAAGAGAGAAATAAGTCAAATAGAAGTTATAGGAAAAAATTTATAAGTGAAGCTAATAAACAAAATAGATCTACCTTTTTGGTTGAATATAGTTTCCAGTTTATGACCACAGACTAATTTTCATTTTGAGAATACATACACTATATGCAACATCATAGAACCTAATCTACATTACTTTAGTACTACTTTATTTACTTCAGTCTATATATTACTAGAGAGATATAGAGAAATAAGAGGGAAATCACATATCTGCAATAAAATTTATCAGGAAGAAGGCTATAGCACTCATAGTTACAGTGAAGGAGTTGGAAATACATTTCAAAAGCCAGAAGGCAAATACAAAGTACTATGTTATATAAGAACTAATAATTGATTTTCAGGATCTGAATCATGAGGTTTGGGCATAATGTTGGCAATACTGTCATACTCAGGCCAGACTTGCAGTAATCTTTCAATTTCACAAGGGCATTTCATATTCTCATCAATACAGGATTCTTTTTACAATAAGTGAGAGTAAGAAATCACCAAGATATAAAGAGATTTGTGTTTTAGATTAGCTGACAAATAAATGAAAAATATGTTTTAACCACTACTACAAAGATACAATAGATCTACAAACTCAAGTTTGCTTGTCAGAATTTATTCCAAAACTGAAATTTAGTTATGTAAGTATATACCAATATGCTTGGAATAAGAACTAAATGAAACTTACCCCAGTTGCAAAATAAAATTTCAAGAAGTGTTCTATGTAGTCCAAAAAAGTTCAGACACATTAATGCTATTTTAATTTTTTTTTTTACATTTTCTGATTCATAGTCTCAGTTCTAACTAGTACCAAAGTTCTAAAGAGTCTTGCTTGAAAGACTGTTCCCAGTTTTTATGGCTGTACTGGAGGAAGCCAACTCATATCAGCTTTGAAAAGCTACATATCCTTGTGATATTTCCACTGCAGAATTAGATTCCATAAACTCATTTATTTAGTTAAGTTTCAGGGAAGTAATGAACTTATATACATATCCAAGGCAATCCAAATCTCTAAAAAATTATTTCTCATAATACACCCCACTGAACACAGTGGAATACATTTTTCTGCCATAGTTATGTTGCCCAGGCACAACTGAGGATTCTTTGCTTATATTTATATGCTGCAGGAAAACACTACACACAAATGCTCCTGCAATACTGAGCGATAAGTTGTGTTTAAGTTAATAATTTTTTGTTGTTATTGTAATTGTTGTAATTGTTTTCTATTAGAGTGCACTCCACTTGATAGGTAACTAAAGACAAACTATGTTATAGTAGCAATTACGGTGACATGGCACCCTATGCTCCTATAATAGCTCATGGGAAATATGTAGAGGAAATATTTTTGCCTGCGATGACTACTAGTTAGCTATATGGAAGAGTATGAAATAATCAAATATTGTCCCAATTAAAGAGATAAAAAGGAAAAAAAGTTTGAAAAAATGCATAAACAGAGTCATGAGTCTAGAAGTGTTATTAAGCTTTAAAAAAATTGTGAAATTTATAGGTGATCTGTGGTAGTACATAGAAACTCTGCATGTCTTCAAATTTTATGACTGCACATTTGGCAAGCTTGCATTTGTTATACGAGATATGCCTTTGCTGTACAATCTACAGAAGCCATATAATTTCACTGGGGATTTCAGAGTGTAGTAGCTTGGATTTGAGAAGTGCACTGCGGACTTTACCAATATTTTTTTCTCCATTAGAAAACAAACAAACAAACCAAATATCTAGCAAATTGAAAACACTATATAAAACAAAAATGTTCTTTTAACTTTTCTTTATTTCAGACCTAGCCCAGAGGTAGAAAAGGTGCTTAGATAAGATTTAATACAAAGTATGTCCAAAACCTGTATTGTGTATTCAGAATGTTTTGCTTATGACACACAGACTTTTTTAAGAACAGTCAGAAGTAGACGTGAGACAAAGGAAATAGCTTTTGAAGGGGTTATGAAAAAGATATGCTACTGTTGCCTGTCTTCTCATGTTTTCTTCTCAGTTTCATATTGTCCATAGTACTGAAGCAGCTCACTAGAATTAGCACCAGCATAACCTCACTCCTAGTGCCAGTGGCATTTTAAGCACCATGTAAGACTGATACAATCTGGACAGATTTAGACAACAGAAGGGCTGAATGCTGGCAGTCACTTAATGAATATGGGGTGCCAGCTATTTCCAGATCATAGGGTTGGGTGCATGCCCAGCCACATCCCAACAGGATGTTTGGATAAAACCTGCATGTATGTCATCCTCAGCCCTCCTACCCTGTCTTCTGTTGACAAAACATGTGGCAAATGGGTGAGAAAGAAGTCATGGTCTTCTCCAAGTCCAGTCCCCTGATCTGTTCTGCCACTGTAAAACCCCAAGACTTCTTATTTTCTACAATGCTCACATTCAAAGAGTGTCTTTAGTGTTTTATAAGGACAAGTGTTTCCACTATGGCTACTAGGAAAGCAACAACAAAGTAGTTAACAAGGATCAACAATATTTTGGGGTAAAACCTCTCACTGTAAATGCAGTCTAGATATGCATATCTTCCCAGCACTCTTCAAAAAGAGTTTTAGTTTGTAATCAGATATTTAATTAAAGTTGCCTCTGTGAAATACATGCATATGGATTGTGCATCTCTGGAGAAAAATTTTCTTTCTTCATATACAGTATAACTGCCTACATGAAACAAGCAGGTAGAAACTTGTACTGCAGAACTAGAAGGCACAACACAAAATACAAGGCTTTAGGAAATGACAAGTTCTAAGACATTTCATATTCCCCAGTCCCAAGTTACTTTGAGATCCTTGATGTAATTACAGTCCCGGGAGACCTGTCCCAGTTGTGGGGTCTCTCCTGCCTGCCTGTCTTACCACAGCTCTAGTCAAAATCTCCTTTTGGTGCTGTCAAACCAGTACATCCTCTCACTCTCGGAGCCGTGACCTCCCTTTCAGAGCTAATTTGCCTTCTTCCCTTGGCTGGGTAGTATGTTTTCAATACTCCTTTAAGACAGTCAGTGTAGTGCTTTAAGTTTGTGTAAATTACTTGAATGAAGGCAAGGTTTGACTCTTGCCTGAATATTGTATCCCTAAATTAAGCCTTTAGTTGCTAAAAAAAATCAATAATTTTTCTGTAAATTCTAAACCCCCAATTGTTAAGAACAGCTTTCTGCTAGAGTTTACTAACTGTGATGTAGTTAACAAACTTTAATATACTATATTATACTATACTATAACAATACAGTTACCTTAGATGCTGATGTTTCATTTAGGCTCATGAACTGATAGATATTTTAAAAAGTTGTCCATTTCTGCTCATAGGTCTGTGTATGTCTTTTAGGGGAAAACAAAAAAAAAAAAGGAAAGTTAACACAATGAACTGTTCTTCTACTTAGAAAAAATAAGTCTTAAAAAAAATCTGAACATGTGCTCTAGCTGTACTTATCTGTGTGGTTTTTACTTGTTCAAATGTTATTTAGGCCTATTCTTATATAACACACACAAGATAGAAGATATGTAAACAGTGGTAATCACAGAAATTGGTTAATGCAGCCTGTAGTTTATCTGACATTATATGGATTTTCCTGTCAAGTCTGAAAAAATCCTGCCCTACTTATTTGGAGTTTCTAGATGTTCCTAATGAAAACTGAGCCTCTTAACCAAAGGTATCAGAAAAGTAGGAAATCTGACTATACCTTCCATCAGAAAATCCCCTCCCAGATTTTTCAGCACTTTGTCAACACACATGTTTGAAACTGCAATAAACTATGAAACTGATAATCAGGAATGATTGGGTTACATTAGTGTATTAGTTTTAAAACCTTTACTGGAACACAAAAGATCAGAATACAGCTCACTGAAATCCAGACAGCCGTATAGGTTCTCCATTTCCTGCCCTGAAGTGTGAAATTCAGAATGTACTTTGGCTTCAGTACAGCTGATAAAATTGCGTATGACAGTGACTGCAGAACATTTAATACAGGGGATGATTAATTGCTTTTCTTTTCTTAAAATCAACATAAAATTCTTTCCATGAAGTGTTATTTTGGGCAAAACATGACATATGATGTTGATGAAGATTCAAATTAGGTAAGACATTGAATTTTGGCTGCTTTCTGTCCATGCTTTTAAAAAAAAGAGTTTAGAGAGTTAAAATACTTCAGCTCTTTTAAACAGAGTTTTAGTTTTAAGTGTTGGAGATACCTCTTAATATATGAAATTCACTGGAAGAACATCTTCAGTATTGAATTTCTAAGTTGTGAAGCTGATTGCAATCATTTAATATAATTGTATCTTTTTATAATTGCTTTCAGAGAAAGGTGAATTATAAGCTGAAAAGTAAGAAGCAGGAATATGAAGTAAAGAACAGTAAAGGTAGATGAAAGTAAGTTCCAAAATAGGAGTTGGAAAAGCTGTAGTTAGTCTTTCTTGTTCTGTTACAGATTTTCTATTTGACCTTTGGAAGGCCAGTTAATGGGTCTATATGTCCATTTTTCATATGTCTTCAGCATAAGTATATTTAAAATATTGAAATGCTTTGAAAGTATGGTGAGAGGTCCATTTAAATACCTTCTATAGTTAGAAATAGCAATTACTATAGAGGCTTTAATATATTATTGACAAGTGCAGGACAAAGGAGTAAACGACTTTTTGTAATTCAAAATACCACTAATATGTCTTTTATTTGTCATTGTCATCATTCATCCCCTACATGGCATGTATCATGTTTTCTTTTGAAGTAAGCACTATGAAATTGCTGCAAAGCAATAATTCTAAACTGCTAGGTAATATATTATGTGCTGTGAGTATTAACTGTGGCAAAGTGATGAGAACAGTAAACAATTTTTAGGTACCTCCTGAGGAACTATTCATCTTCTCCATGACATAGAGTAGAATTTCAGCCTACAGGTTAAAAATAAGAAGTACCTGGCCCTGAATTATGAGCTATCAGTTTTCAACTCCCCCACCTCTTCAAACCTAATACCATTTTTCCTGCATTTTCAGTATTTGACTTCCCTGGGCTTTTTTTTTGCCTCTTGTTACTGTAGATGACCTCTATGCAATGCACCAGCACTCTGTGATTGTTAGGGGGAGATATAGTCAGTGCATATGCACCATCACAAGAGACCATGCAACTTCTGCTTAATGATAAAATATCTTTACTCGTACAAATTCCTGAATTATTCCTAATCCCAAATGTTCTACAAGTTTGGTGGTGCTTCAGTGTTTATTTGTTTATGGCAACATCTGTGCTCTTGACAAGCTGAATGCTAAAATAATTTGCAGTTCATGTGACACAATGGTGAATATTAAGCTTTTCCTGAGGGTATTTTCTGGCCACTGCCAGATATTCAATGTGTTTAGATGCTGTAAGAGTGGAGAAGGAAGGTTTAAGAGACTCCTCTTTAAACTGCTTGGATGCCTAAGATACTAATGGTGTCTGTTTTTTCATGCAAAAACACATAGATCCATGCTCCCTTCATCTAGGGCTTCAAGAATTTCTGATTTTCCTGATTTTAAATGCTCAGAGCATGTCTAATTTAGGATAAACACTTATCAATGGCTTCAAGGCTTTCTTCAGCCTGAGTAGATCTGAATATTTTGCTTCCACATTTTATGAGTGTCTTAATTACTGAGCTATGAGTTACTCTGGGTAAAGCTGTCCACTGTCTGTCCCTTCTTCTGATGCTGGGCCTCTGCACAGCCAGAAAAATTAAAGTTGACGTTAAAGTATGGGAGGTAGGTTAAAACTAAGCTTTAAAACACAGTAATTCAGCCATAGTCTTAGATGTGTGATATGGAATGGCTGCCCTATTTCATGCAGGAGGCAGAACTTCCACCATCCCTTTTTTCCTTTTCCTGCTTGTGACTTAGATTTTCTGTACTCAGCATGTTGACCCTTGGGAATAACAGTCTAGGAACCCATCTCTCTTCTGTACCTTTAGGAGAACTTTAGATGAATGGGTTAGTACTGTGAATTCTGCTGGGAGAACCCTATGCATTTAAGTGATATTTATGAATGCTTTCATATACATTTAAAAAAATCCTATGGTTTTGGAGTGGAGCTGCTAAGTGAAATTGTTTGTCCCACTTTTGCTATTACTTTGTTATAAGTAAGATTTTCTGAAGAAACACTGAGACATCCAGAATTTGATCTTTTATTAGTTTTTGGTTACACAGCAGCAAAATAAAGGATCATTGCTATATACCCAACTGAGCAGTATGTCTAACTATGGTAATATTCACGTAGGATAATACTGCACAGCACCTAAATGGTCAGGCTTAAGACTCTGACTCTGTCTATTACTAATTGTCTTGGGGAAAACAGCCATTGACTTTAGCAAATATTTTATCAAGAGACTGCTGAGGTAGCAGATAACACTTTTAATGGCAGGAATTTTAAAACACAGCATGTGTAGGGAGCAAACCCACCTTTTGCAGAGGAGATGTTGTTTTGTTTCAGGAAAAGGAAAAGAGGAAGCTTATATTATGTTCCCATTCTTCTAATTCCTCAGCAGGTGATACTTTTTACCCTTCTTTCACTTCAGTGCAGAACAGCACGATGACACAAAGGGCTATGAGCACACACTGTGCACCTGAACAAACACCAGGCTAAAAACCTGGGATGTGTGCTGTTTAAGCACGCAGCACACCTGCTAAACTTGTGGTTGTTTGGATGAGGAACTTCAGCAGTGCAAATGACTTTGTTGTAGCTGTTAAAGTATTCATAGCCAGTTCAGTAAGGACAGTCAGATATATAAACAGGCTTTGAAGGCTTGTTGCAAAACATCACTATGACTTTTCTTGCCAGTAATAATAAGGTGAAAGGGTTGTTATTGCTATTTTCTATCATGCAAAATGCTTATATGATGACTTTCTTTTGCTAAGGCAGTTCTATATGTGGTGATAAAACAGTCTGACTATCAAATGTGACATTAAGGACATAGAACAAAATGTGTGACAGTGTACTGGATTTTACTTTTTATTAGCAGTTTATTAGGGGAAAAGGGAACATCCAAGCACAAGGATAACACAAATGTCCCCCAAAACCAGCCTTACACATTGTTGCCCAAAGCTACATTTGTTGTGAAAAGCAGAACTCATTTGTCTGAGCAAGTTTCGATGGGTTTTTTGAACTGTATGGATTTTTAACTCTTAAAATGTCTTTCCTCTTTCATTGATGCCCTTGCAGTTTCATATTTCTGAAAGTGAAAGTCTGAGTATAGGCCTTGAAACAAGCCAGCTAAAATCAGAGGAGCCTTCATTTATAAATGTTTGTTTAACCGTACTGTCCTTGTCAGAATAGAGTGTTGACAATTATCTAGTATGTCTTTGCTTCAAGTAGTTGGTGACCCACCTGGCAGCTGAAGAAAAATAGTAAAGAAAAAATGTGTTAAGTCAGACATCACAATGAGAGTTTGTAATTGAATTGCAGATATATACTACAATGGTGTTTTTCATTCTGTAAGATTGCTGGCTTCCAATGTTATGGAGGAATGCCTGATTAAAGGGAAGGCTGCAAGTTAATTCCCAACATGCTCCTTGGCAGCTTTTTCATTTCACTTATAGGTAGGAGCAGGTGGTGTCATTTAGAATTAAATACTTCATGTCCAGGTTGGCAGGAAAACAGCATTTAGTGATGAAATGTCCCTGAAACAAATCTCATTAATTGTTCACCGGTTTGTAGTAATTTTATCTATATTTGCATACTGTAATGCAAGTACAATGGAACATCATATATTTAAGTTGCACTTAACACTGAATTCAACTAGAAGCAATAAAGGACCAGAATAATTTCGGAACAAAATACAGTACAGCAATAGTCTGTCCTTTTTTACTGAAATAATAGAGCAGTTTCTTCTGTTTCTTTAAGTTGAGATTTAAATGCGAGATCTTCAGTTTGCTAATTTGTAGTATTATTTTACAACTAATTTGCTTTTGTTGTATTTTTAACCTATGTGAAATGCGAAAATGTGTATACCTTACTCATACGCTATGTGGCTGTTTTTCATAATGTTGCATAAATGGTAATTATGCTACATTTATATGCTAAAAGTTGAACTCGGTATTGCACTGTGGCAAATCCCCCCATCTTTTAAAAGGAAAAAAGTTTCTTTCAAACAATGAATCACACTTTTACTCCAAGTATACTCAACCGGGGCTCACCTGTGCTTTACTGGTGAAGCTCCACATTGCAGTTGCATTTGAGGAGCCCCAGGAAGGACACAGTATGCTCTCTGCTTTGCACACATCAGCTCCATCAGTTAATACTGAAGGGGAAAAGACCTATACCAATATTATATCTCTGTCATCTATGGGCCTAATAGGAATGTGTGAATTCCATTGCCTAAAAATGAAGGGCCCAGGAGTGGAAATAACTCTGATACTGACTCTGAGATGGTGCTCAGCATACAAAAAAGGACTAGCTTTTAGTTCCAGGTTGGACTCCTACTTGTTTGTTGGTTTCGTTTTTTTTTAACCTCTATAGATTTGCTTGAAATAAAATTGACCTGTTAGAGACCTATTTAAGAAAAAAAAAAAATCATATCAACAACAGGTAGAAGGTAGTTTGTCTCAAAAGCCATAGTGAGAGTCACATTATCTGTTCTCCTCTGTTTCTGTTGTTCTAGACAATCAGGTAGTGCTGCAACATTTCCATTTGGAGTAGTTTAGATCATGCCTACCACTTCAGCCAGTTCTCTTTGACATTTCTTGTAGCTACTTCTTTTTTCCTCTGTTGCTGTCTCAGTCTGATTTACCTCATAAAGCTTCATTATGTTACTCAGAGAAAATTTCTGTGTTCTGTAACAGCAATTAGTTTAAATTGCACCTTAGTACTCTTATTTCCTAAACAAATGTGTTGCATAATGAGACTTAAATTATTCTGAGCAGCTCAGAGACTCTGGACAGGACAACTGCAGCTTGGAAGAGTTTCTCTCTTACATTTTCTTTTGTAGAGAGTTAACTAAGTATTAAGATGCTCAGGAAATATGTATTAGACACTTTTTCATCTACAGCTACCTGTTAGTTGAAAAACATTTTATGTGCATGAGGAGTCACTGTTACTTTCTTTCTGCTGCTTTAAATTTCATGTTACAAAGACTTCTACAAGCAAATAAAGCTGACCTTAAGATGGCACCACTTTAATACCATTGCATGATTTCATACTGACAGACATGATGATTATAATAATTAATGCTATCATAATGACTTTTCTTTTATTATTATTGTGATCCATTTTTTCACTATCAGCCAATATTAAGACCTAATTTAACTTACAAGATACATATCAGGCAATTAATGTTGAACTAAAACCAGCCCTACAGTTTCATTATAAGTCATCAGCTTTATAGTTAAATACACTAAATAGAGTTTAAGAAAAATTGATTACATGCTTTATTTATTTAATAGTTGTTTTCAGAAGAGTTAAATTGACACATAATAGTAATGATGTAATAAATTTTGACAAGTAAAGCTCGTATATGCATATAGGACATTAGATCTTATATTTTTATGTAAACTTTAGACTGCACTACAGGAAGTAATTGAGTTCGGGTATTTGGTTTTGAAAACCCAACGTAATATAAGGGAATTGTAGCTCAATGGCTGGATGTTTAGTGTCTACCTGAGAGTCCAGCACAGAGCCACCAAGATGATTAAGGGAGTGGAGCATCTCCCTTATGAGGAAAGGCTGAGGGAGCTGGGTCTCTTTAGCTCGCAGAAGAGGAGACTGAGGGGAGACCTAATTAATGTTTATAAATATGTTAAGGATGAATGTCATGAGGATGGAGCCAGGCTCTTCTCAGTGATGCCCAACGATAGGACAAGGGGCAATGGTTGTAAACTGGAACACAGGAGGTTCCGCTTAAACTTGAGAAGAAACTTCCTTACGGTGAGGGTGACAGAGCACTGGAACAGGCTGCCCAGGGAGGTTGTGGAGTCTCCTTCTCTGGAGACATTCAAGACCCGCCTGGATGCCTTCCTGTGTGATCTCATTTAGGTTCCTGCTCCGGCAGGGGGATTGGATCAGATGATCTTTTGAGGTCCCTTCCAATCCCTGACAGTCTGTGATTCTGTGATTCTGTATACTGTTGAGCAGTTCATTAATGAAGCACCTAAAATCATTGTCATGTTTATGAATGTAGGCTGACTCCTACTGTCTTTTCATTGGTACACATGCTGTATATTTTGAAAAAATGACACATTTCTTTTCAAGTAAGAAACCTGTGAAATAATTCGATTCAAAATAATCTATCATCTCTTTTTGAAACCTTTTCAAATCCAACTGTATCACTGTCATAATGAATTTTCCATTATCATGCCCAATTTTTTCTCTTATATATAGGCCATCCTTTTTGTACAACATCCAAAAAAGGCAGTAATGCCAAAGCTTTCAAGAATTTTGCTCACAGCTCCTTCCTTCATTCTCTTAACTCTGAGTAAGAAAGGTGGAAGTGATGGCAGAGATTTCTGCTTTTGACAGATAATAAACTGACAGAATGATGGTGAAAAAGTAAACCCTGAGAAATTAGAAATTAAAAGATTTATAGATCCCTTAGTTGCTTGCTTAATTAGATTTCGACATCACCCAGCTGTTGTAACAACCTTTGAATAAAATTGCTGATAACCATGGAATGAGCATTTATCAGTTGTTTGATATTTACGTATGTTAACAACATTTGAATGACATTATATCCATCCTCACAAATTGCTGATAACCTTAGGGCCTTTTGCAAATGTTCTAACTTAAAACTATTAGAAGTACTTAAGCCTGAGGAAGGACATATAGATGAAGACTAATTACCAAACATTCTTCAAGGAATACTGTCCCAAGCATGTAAAAGAGACACCACTGTGCAGAATCAAAGAGGAGTTCAATCAGTGGATACAGTGATGAAGGCTATCGAAGACCACTGACTCTTTTTACTATGCAAGGTGAAGGACATTTACATACGCTAAATAGTTACAGGAAATGTTTTGAATATGTAGATAATTTCTAGGAAATTCAATGAATATACATGTATTAGGTCAATATAACGTGTGCTGAAACAAAGACAGACACACACACCTTGGGGAAGCGATCTCCATGTGTGTCCAGCACTGCAATAAAGAATACCTGCTTTCTAAAACTCCAAAACGAGTCTTAGAGTTTCTCTGAGTGACTTTCTCGGTATCAATGGAATAGTGGCTCACACAATCGGTCCTGAATGGAAGTGTGAAGTAAGCACTATTAACAACTGCAACAGTCTGTGGTGATGTACAGTGAGTGGAAGGGGAGGACCAACTAGACTAGAATAAAGAATAAAGATGATAAAATTTTAAAAGAAAAATAACTGAAATGTTAAATAACCCTATTCAGTAGCTATGAAAAGTAGCTGACAAAAAATGGTGGTCAAAGGTGTTTAGAATAAAAGGTGCTTGGCGAACTATTTTGTGTCATAATTTAAAGTAGTACATTAAAAAAAGAGCGCTGAGTTGTGCAATTTACTTTTGTTCTAATCAAATTGTGTGATTCAGAGATGTTACTCTGTTCTACAGGATACAAGAACATACCTAAAACACCTGCATGTGCTTGCTTCTAACTCACCAGTCTGAACCCAGCATGCATCCCACACAACAGGCTTTGAATTTCCAGATCCCCTTTATTCGGTTCTCCAAAAAGATTGTCTTCCTAAGCGCTATGCCAGCTGTAGTCATGCTTCACATATCTATTTGCTTGCTGGGTCTTACTCCTTAATTTCTTACTATTTCCTGTTTAAAAAGTCATACAGTATTGTCCTGGTTTTTAGCTGAAACAGAGCTGGGTTTCTTTTTCAGTAGTTAGAATAGTGCCGCATTTTGCTAGGACAACTATTAACTCTTATCTCCTCATTCTGCTATTTGTATGCAATTTAAACAGAATATCTTATATTCTTTCCAGCTTCACTGAAAATTTTGTTGATTTCTTTGATCTTCTGCTTTGTTTATTTGAGACACAAAGAAGCAGAGGTTTGACGAAAGGAAGGTGGAATACAGAAACAGAACAATTTTAGGAAAAAAATGCCAGGAGGAGAAAAATAATAAAAGAAGGAAAAAGATGGAAGAACTGAAAGCAGCCTTTGAGTTAAATGTAAAATATTTATTCTTATGGCAACTGGATTATAAGTGCATATTGACCAGTTTTTACCTGTCCCACAGAGAGGTGTCTTTACTGGCAGCATTCAGTTTTGCTTCCACAGTTCATTGTTGTGAGATTGCAGTTACACAAATCCAAACTTCCTATAATTACTTGTCATTAATGTGAAAATGAGCCTCAAAGGATACTGCTTGCACAAACCTCTCTGCCCATACCCAAGGTTCAATGAACCTCTGAGTGGTGTAAGGAGTGTTGTTACTTCCCCTCGCTCCCATGATTTGATTATGTAACACATACCACAGTGTAGCCCTTGAAGTAAAAACTGCTGATGTAAGTCTTCTCCTTTTTACTCTATTTTAAGTATACATTATTAAGAAAAATAAAACCCAAACAGGCAAATCAGTTTTGAAATCTGATTTCCAGTATAGCAAATCAATCTGCTCTACCAAGTGCATTTTTAACTTTTCCATTAAAAAGGCCAGAGCTGTCATTAAATAAATATATATAAGTAGGACGTATGCAAGAAGTTCCCTTTGGAAGAGCAATGTTACATATAAACTACCTTTAAGGCACATACACTCACTGAATTTTTTTTGCACTTTTCATTATTTTCAAACATATCTGAAAGGTAAAAATCAATATGAATATGTTCCAGATTTATAGTCTGATGTATGAGTAAGCTTTTATATATTTTGAAAGATCTGATAAGGAACATATTTTACATTTACAATTTAATAATACTTAAACATTGAAGAAGTATATATGAGAATGCGCAAAGAATTTTCACACACTGATACTTCAAATTAAAATAGAAGTTCTATGCTCTTAGAAAAAAGGATGGATGATTTTTTTTTCTTCAGTTGTCAAGTTAGTAAATATATTCCTTGAATGACTTAGGAATATAAAATTAAATACATTTCTGTGGAAAAATCTGATCCTGTCTGGTTTATTCTTATTAATGTTACAGATGACACGTTTACATAAAATTGTCTGCAGTTGTCAATAAAGAGATGCAAAACTGCCATCAGTAACTAGAAGATTGTATTTGTATTCTGAATTTTCAAAAACATTATTGCGCAAATAGTATTATATGTAAACTGATAAAATTTTAGACACCATTATCATTCATGGCCACAGTAGGCATGCTGGCCTGAATTTTCTACTTCTTTTTCTTTAGACCTAAATAATTAAAGTTATAAATTATTTTTGGGGGGGGAAAAGAAGTAAGCTCTTAGGTTAGGTTTCATCTTGTATAAAAATTAGACATGGGTGTCTGAGTTAGTGACTCAAGGCTGTCTGTATAATCAGTGAGGAAGAAGAGGCATCCCAGATGAAAAATCATATTGGGAGCGAAATGACATATCTCAGGATAAAATAATTTTTAGTTGGCATCAGTAACTAAAAAGGAAGCCAAGAATATGTGTCTTAGTCCTTTAAGTACAACTTTTAAACACTAAAAAATAGGTTGGATGAATAGAATCATTAAACATAACTCTAAGCTTCCCATTCAGTTTGATAAAGTCCTCAGATATGCTAACAGTTTTACCAAATTCCCAAAGGCTACCAGATCTTGCACATAAATGTTGTCCTTGTATTCCAAATACTTCTGAATTGTTAACAATTTTATCCTCAGTTTCACTGAAAAATGCTATATTTGTATGTTTTTATTTGGTTTAGTGTCAAATGAAGTAAAAAATAAACTTGATTAAGAAAACAAATACATCACTACTCAGTGTACCTTGCTACTTCCATTAACCATTCATCCCATCAGCCTAACTTTGATCTCAGTCAAAATAATGGAATAGCTATTCAGAGCTTGATAAATAAAGACTTAAACTAGATTGTTTAAAATAATGCCTGTCATCTGGGGATTTTACAAAATATAATGGATTTTATGGAATCTGATCTTTTTAATGGACTTGTAATTAGGACTGTAGGAATAACTGATCTTTAGTTCAGCTGATTAACCAAAAAATTATGTAGGGACAATCTAATTTAATTTATTGTATTTGTTTTTATTATACTAAAAATACTGAAACCTACTTTAGGACAATATGAAACTTTTAATTTGATAGGAAACTAAACTTTTAATTTGGGACAAAGTCCCCAGGCATGTATTTTAATGAAGTATTGCATTGCTGCATCTTAGCTCCCCTTGTTCAGGATACCCTCTGTCATCCTGTGCTCCCAAATAACTTTTTCTAGGCTGAGGTCAGTGAGGTGCTTTGCATCACTGCTATGTTGCCCTCCAGCAGCATGAATCCTGGTTCTTATTCATTCTGATCGATCAACAAAGAAATCTCAGCCCACTGTGCTCAAAGTAATTCTTTGGGGAAAAAGGAAAAAAAAAAATCTATCAAACAAAACACAAAACCCACAAACTACTGAAACATTTTAGTTATAGTAGATGCTAAAATTGGAGCTGACTATACTCTAAAATGATACATAGGTGCAATCAGAAGGTTTCAGAACAATTTCCTGCTGCACCAAGATTACCTTGGTAAGATCTCTCAGGGCTGGGGTAAGACTGACGGTTGCTTAGATCTTATCTTACAAAGGAGTCAGAAGATGACCAAGTATATGTCTGGACCTGAAATGAAACTGGGATGCATTTACAGGTTCAGTAACAGACATAGCCTAAATATTCTTACTTAAAATTTAATTGGTTGTTTCAAGGCAGCATTGATTTCACTTGATGGAAATAGCGCTTATTCTACATAAGTAGATGTATAGAGAGATGTATACCTATCTACCTGAAATTTAGATAGTTGAGTTTTACTGAATATTCTGTGATGTTTTTTGTTGATGTGAAAATTTGATCAAGTTGGTTGCAGCTGATTTTCAAAAGATTATGCAAATTGGAAAACTTTGGTCACCTACCTAGTATAAAATAGCAACTGTTGACAAAAATGTTTCCTAAATCTTTCTACTCTAATCGAAACTAAAAGCTGGCTGAAGTTTACGAGGTTATGCTAACAGCTATACTAACCAGGCCTAACTCACGTTGACTGCTGCACTCAGATATGCTGGAAAAGTACGTGTCCAGTGCTTTTGCTGGGAAGTGAGGCCACATAATAATGGGTTGATTCCCTGTATTGCAGCTACCTACACAAAGATATTAATTTTAGATTATTTTTTTTTTAATCCATAGCTGGTCTCAGATGTCCACAGTCAGTACAGCTACTGATCAGTACATAATAAGCATCCTCTTTTAAGTATCTAAGAGACCCTCACAGACAGTTGAACCTAAACAGACCTCAAGACTGACTTAGCATGGCAATTTCTATGTTCCTGTGTTTACAGATGCAAATTATATTTTGTTTCTTCTCTAGGAGTGGCCAGAAGCTTTATCTGCACTTATACACACCATCTTTGAAAATAAATAGAGCTAATAAGGATTCCCACTTGCCCGACAGAAAAAAATTCTTCTTTTATCAACACTACTTTTCTTTTCATTATTGTCTCTTTTGCTTCTTTGTCTCTTTTTGCCAATTGGGATGTATATGGTGGTTTCATTTGGCTAGCACTTGGCTAGCAGCCAAACACAACTGTTTGCTCGCTCTGCCCCTCCCCAAGGAATAGGGGAGAGAATTGGGGGGCAAGGGGAAGGAGACTCGTAGATTGAGATAAGAACAATTTAATAATTGAAATAAAATAAAGCTTAAAATACTAATGAAATTAAAATAATTATGTTAATAATATTAGTAAAAAATATGCAAATGAGTGATACACACTGCAACTGCTCACCATCCGCTCACCAAGCCCAGCCAGTTCCCCGATAATGATCCTGGAGGAGTGAGAGTCCAAGTGAAAGCCAGAGAGAGCACAAGAAGAGAACCTCATTAATACACTAAACATGATGTTATATGATATGGAATATCTTACTGGCATATCCAATGCCAATTTAGCTTATTAATTTAAATATTCCTCTCCCCCCTGCCCCAATGTTGCACTTGTAGACTAACAAAACACGAAGTCCTTCAACAAAAACTAAAACATTGGTATGTTTTCAACATTTCTCTCATAAAAAATCCCATGCTGAAACCAAAATACATTGCTATTCTAGCTACTTAAAAGAAACCTAGCTCTGTCCCAGCTAAAAACCAGGACAATGCATCACCTATTTCTTGTATGGCTGCAGATGGTGACAGTGCAATGAGACTTTTTAGTGATGTGATCCTCTGCACTTAGGAGGCTGCATAGCTTTTGATTCAAAAGCAAAGCATAAAGTATATCGCCTAGCTTTGAAAACTTAAATTCTATCAGGCCTTTTATTTAAAAAGAAAGCAAAAAAAAGTAAGGAAGCAATGCCAGATTCTTTTTACAGTGCATTGTTCTGTCCAGATGGATGTTTGAATTTGCAGGCAGACAGACAGTGAGTTTTCTTGAGTGTTGTCAGCTTTGATAATAATGTAAAGGTGCAAAGTAGTTATTATAAAGAGAATGAAAAATAAAGAGGAAAACTAAAATAAAGCTTCCCTTGCAAGCAAACCTGAATTTAAACTGCTGTCACTTCAGACCTCAAAAACCTAGCAGAGAAACAACAGGTTTGGTTTCTTCCTGATCAGTGATGTGGTTACCTTTCCATATTTTTACTGCTCACTCCAAAATGTGAGTCATAACTCACCTTTTGATGGTGAGTTATCAACATAACATGTCAAACAACTGGGATGATTTTCTGTTGTGAATTTTAACATAAAAGAGTAAAAGCTTTTGAAACATTTAAAACAACAACAGCCTCTAGGAAAAACATTCTTCTATGTACTCAGCTGTACAAAACCTGAAAGTGAAAAAGCTTGTTAAAATTTCAAAATCTTACATAGTGAGATAAACCACTTAACCACTCTGAGTTGCTGAGATCTTTCTGCTCTAGCTTCCTGTCACTTCTCCTCTGAATGTATATCCTAGTGGTGGAGGCAAAGGATTAAAAGATTGGATTAATTTGCAATATGGGCTAATTGACTGATGTGAATATTAACAAAATGTGTTTTAATGGATCTTGAAAAAAGAAATATAGGTTAGATCC
Source organism: Antrostomus carolinensis (assembly GCF_000700745.2). Taxonomy (NCBI): domain Eukaryota; kingdom Metazoa; phylum Chordata; class Aves; order Caprimulgiformes; family Caprimulgidae; genus Antrostomus; species Antrostomus carolinensis. The sequence goes on along the minus strand of NW_010290654.1, from coordinate 29,528 downwards.
ATAGGTTATCAATACAGTTCCAAAGGTAATTTTCCTCTTTAAGAGATGTAAGAGTTAAGGCAACCAATAAAATAAGACAGCTGAACATAATAAGCCTCCCAGCGTGTCTCAAAGAACAATTCATATAATTTTGGAAAGGGTCTTCCAATAGATTTTGAGAGGTTTATGAATAATGTTGATTATGGTAAATTAGTAACTATGTCTACTTCAGAAAGTAGTGTGGACCAACAGGAGCTGATCTGAACAGTGATAGAGAAAGCCCTAAATGGCTCACATAATACACACTGCAGTGTTTTTTACTTTGGAATTGTCTGTAGTCTGATCCCACAGACCATTTACAGCTGGAGGACTTTAAATATATCTTGCAGTTTAGTCTCATCTGAAAGTAATAGTATGGTCTCTTTTTGGGTTTATTTATTTGCATGTCTTCAAATGAGTGCAAAGAGACCCTGCAAGCAGAATATATACAAATATATTTATGTATGCATGCACATATATATATATGTCTGTATGCATGTTCAGAGTGGATAGAAAAAAGTAAAAGAAAACCCACCTATGTAAATGAATGGACTATTACAAATTGAAACACCTGAGTACTACCTGGTGAAGAGTGAGTTGAATTTGTAACTTCGTTTTTAAGAAGAATAATGTTAACTTGTAATTTTTCAGAAAGATACTAGGCTTAATTTGGGTTTCCTTTCTAGTGACAGATTGAGGAATTACTCTCTAGTAGCAAAATATTAGTGTGTGAGCTCATTGCACAGTCAGTATGAATGTGTTTTTATTTATGTTAGCTTTTTATTTACAGATTTTTATAGAAGGGAGGGTTTAACAAACATGTCTTAATGAAATAAAATGAATTAAAATAAAAAATAAAGAAAATTAACAATGATGAAGGGCAGTAATCTCCAGCACAGTTTACTTGATTTTACTGGATTCTTATTATTTGCAGTCTTAAAATAAATATTGCCTCTTAGTAAGGAATTTTTCTGTGCCATGAAAAAATGTTTTTTCATCATTAGTGTTTTGATAAGTGGTTACTGTAGAAGGTCATAACAGATTATAATCATGATTTTTAAAATTTCCAAATTTATTAGAGTATTAAATATGTACACTTTCACTCATTAAGGTCATGTAGTTTCTGTAAATTCCATGGAGGCTAGAAGGGGTCATTGGATTATTTAGTTTGATCTCTAGAATAATGAAGTCCATAGAATTTTGGACTTTCTGATAGGTTATTTCCTAGATCAGAAATGTTTTTTAATGAGAAGAAAGATTATTTCATTATATGAAAAATATGACTCGTACACAATGCAGTCTGTGGTAATATTTCTACTGTTTGTTGAACTCAAAGCGTTCCTCATTCTAAGATTACAATTGCCAATATACCTATAATTTTACAGGAAATGTAATTAAAATATTATATTCCTTTTAGTAACTAGAGATTTTAAATCAGTGCAGTGATGGCGTTCAACCTTTGATGTATGGAGTTTAGGATGATATGAAAATGGCTAAAAGGATCATTCACTGAGGGAGCTCAGAGAAAGCTAAGATGGAAATCTAGTTATACACAGTACAGGAAGCTCTCGATGTCTGTTACTTTCGCTATTTGTCTCAATAAGCTTAAAAGCTCCACAGGCACACTTGCACAGACATAATCAGCGTGCTGTGTGGAAATTTAGCTGGAGGACTTTCACAAGTAATGCAAATAAACTACCATTTGAAACTGCATCTTTCAGATTGCTTCTAATTCATCAAATTACAGCAAGAAAAATGTAATGTAAGTAGGCTGTCTGCTCTTTGGTCAATGATCATATACTTCTGGGTCTGTGGGGAAACAGATAGAGCAGGACCAAACCAGCAGATATTTAGACACAAACTCATTCAATCACAACATGCTGAGAGAGGAATGCATCTTCTGCAAGCTAGTTCCTTCTATTTGTAAATAAATAAAAAGCTGGAGTGCAACTAGGGCTGGAATTTATATCGTGTAACTCAAAGCTTTGTAAAGTGAGCTAGTTCTGTCCGCTTCCTCTACAGTCAGGGGAGAGAAATAGTTGTTCCTGAAGGTAAATCATCCCACTTACCTTGGACAAATCCTAAAACAGTGTGAATTGACTTCTGACAACAGAGTCTCTCATCTGGCTATACACAGATAAAACTTAGGTATTTAGTTTAAATTTATCACTCAGACTATTTAATTCAATGTAAATAATATATCTAAATATTTTTTTCCTGAAAGTCAACTGAAATGGCATGATGCATAGGTTTCTCCTGTGAACTTATTTAAATAATCCCCTTTGTAATGCTTGTAATCTGTGCTCTGCAAGATCAAGGGGGACTAGGTATCACTGATCAAAACATCTGCAGTTTTTTAGTGCGTAGTTAGGAAAATATGGTAGGTCCTTTCCTCACAGGAGATGAGTCAAAGAACTGATGAGAAATCTTTGACACCTTACTTTCTTCCTGCTTAAAATATGCTCCAAAGAGCTAAGTAACATACATAAAGGCAATTTTCCTGTAAGTCCACCTAAATCACATTGTGCTTGGTCTCCTCCTATTAATAGTCCATAACTGCAACTAAGGGAGTGTCTGATCATATACTTTTCCTTGCTCATACATTCTCAAAAAGCTAAGTCGATTCACGTACCTCTATTGCTTTCTTTTTGTGGCTATACTTTAGATCAAGAATACAATATGCATCACACTTTAAAGGCATACATCCTGTGAAATAAGTGCTTCCCCTTAAAAGCATAAATGGTCCCACAGACAAGTTGACTTCAATGGGAATATTAAATTATTTACATGATTTTGCTTACGCTGAACCATAAATGAGGTTGTTCTTACCTTAAAGACAGAATAATGAATATGATAAAACAAGGTATTTATTTATTTTCTGGTTAATTTCTATAATATAAATTTATATAAATAGCCTAATTTATTTTTTTTAATTGGAACATGGAGATTGACAGTATTCCAGTCCTTAAATGTCATTGCTGAAATCACAAGGAAATGAAATTACTTGGGAGTGTAATTTCCTTATGTTCAACCACCTTCTTTTCCAAATAGTGATCACAATCCTGGGCTTATGTTTTATAATCTGTTACCATGGAGATATTACCATACACACAGGATGGTTGCTCCATTGCATACAATCAAGTAGGATAAGAGCGTAGGTTAAAATGGTTGCAAAATATCTTCAAATCCAATAATTGAAAGGGAAAAATAGAAGAAAATAAAATATGATTTAGCTAACAAAAGAAATAATCCTTGATCACATAATTGTTTAAATTTCTGCTTTAGATTCCTTCTCCTGCATTATTCTTTTTTGTAGGAAAGACATAATTATTACTTAGATTTACAATGAAAAAATGTTAATTGAGTAGCTAAATAAATAATGATCCAACACAGATTGATAGCGGTCTGATTACTAGACTATATTTAAGGATATGTTTCTACTGCCATTGTATAACACCATGGCAAATGGACCTGCAAAGTATGAGACTCAAAGTGATTTTTCTTCATATTTGAGGTAGGAGAAAAAAAAAAATCATTTTCAGAATTATCTCATTTACAAAATCTGACATGTATTTTTAGACATACTTTTCAAAATGCTTCTTTCAGTTTAATTGGTAGTTAATTTTGACAGTATGTAATTTGAAATTATTTTTTTAGTTCTTCATAGTGGTCTTAAGTGTATATTTCCAAGGACAATATGTTATAAATCTATGGCCAGCTCTATAGGATGGATCTTTAATAATCTTGAATCATTATTATTATTGTTTTCCCAGCAATGCAGAAGACACTTAAATATATGGTGATTCAGAAAGTATTAAACCATGAAAAAACCCCCTCATTCAACTGTGACAATTTATATTCTTAAGTATCTTGCTGAATCAGGCCATAAAATATTCCTTGCTTTGACTATCTCTCAGTATAAAAGACAACTGAGATGGTAAACAAAGTGTCTTGAAAGGGCTGAATTGAACTTGCTACATAAATCAAGATTAAATGCTTTTGAATATTTCCAGTAGTTTCTTAGAATTCTTTTCACCTTTCATGTAATGTTGATAAGTCCTAGACTTCTCAGGACTGTTGGTCAGTGGTTGTCCTCCAAAAGAATGGAAAGTCGGGAGATGTTACATGCCCATGCTGCAGGAGGTCAGAAAATGCAGAATTGACACTGAGGAAAGGTTACATGGTTGTCCTTGATAGAAACCAAAAGAAAGTCATTATCTAAGGTTGCTAGAATGATGAAGGGTATATGTAGAGGATTGTTACAATTGAATCTGTTATTGATTGAATACTTACTACTTGAATCCTTCATATGTTCTGAAAAATCAGAATCCCTTTTAACAGGATTTCTTCATCTTTTGTTTTATATGTTTGCAGTAAGAATGTTTGAGTAACTGTTATGAGTACTAGGACTACAGGGAAAATAACCAAATAATGGCAGTAGTGTATAATGGATGCCCGTCATTTATTCCTTAGAGGAAACCCAGTTTGTGAAGGCATATGTTCTGCAAACTGAGCCCACAACCACTGGGAGCAACATATACAGTCCAAATCTGTCAGCATATCACAACAAAACTGTATATATGTAACTAACATGCTGGCAAGAATACCAATAAACACAAAAGGGAGGCCAGAATTCTCACTTGCTGCTAAGCTCCATTAATTATCTTATGGACAGCATTTCAGCCTTTTGTTTGGATAGAGCAAAAACCTACAACTGCCCTGTGCTTGACTGTGTTCTGCCTGTAAATCAAATTTCCTTCCTTGATGGTAGTTTGTTTTCAAATACTACTGAAAAAGAGAGGTTTTAATTTTCAGTAATTTCTTAAATTTTCATTCTTATTCCTGAATATGTAGCTTTCTGCACTGAAAATGGAAGTGTACCCACTGGAGTCTGCAAAAGTGTGGGATGCTATGAGTTAACTGATTTTTTTGTTGTTGTTGTTTCTATAACAACATGGACTGAGTTTTAGAGAAAAAAGTCCATGTAACCTATTTGAATAAAATTATAAATTTTAATCAGATACCTTAGCCTAGTCAATACAAGTAGTCTTCATAAACTACCTTTGTAGGTGTAATTGGATCATAGGCATTCATTATGATATTCAGTAAAATGTAGAGGTATTATTAGTTTTTACGACTACATCTCTACTTTAAATATTAGGGTAGAATTATAGTAGTAATGCACCCAGATATTTCTATTCACTGACTATCTGCACTTGCAAAAAAATGATGATTGTTCCTCAGCATTTTCAGAAGAAAGTAATTCCTGTACCTAATTGAACTCTAAATTACCATTTCTGAAGACTGAAGTGAGAAACTTCCTTTTGCAGTCACTGATGACAGTACAGGTAGAAATGGCTGTTGCCATGACAGATTTAGAAGGCAGATTATAACCTTGGTGTTTGGGCCTGCATTACTTGTTGCAGTAAAATTGTTTTGAATGTAAAATTCTGAGCAGTTTTTGAGATGATATTGAATACATGATAGTTTAGAATTTTTAATTTGCCTACTCTGGTCTGCTAATACTAAAGGGATTACACTTCAGAGTAACGTGTTCTGGAGAAGGTAATATAGAAGACAAAACTATCATTTACATAGATTATGAATCAGTGCTATGCATGCTGAAAAAAAGCACTTGAGAGCTAAATATTTAGGTAAATAAACTTCTAGTTTGAAGCTACTAGTTTGTCTGTCTTTATCTTTTTCTTTGCACGCTACCCCAAATTCTGAGAGCCTTAAAATAAATGTTAGAACAGCCCTGTGTTGACCCTCTAGATCATATTCACAGCATGCTTCCTTGATATAAAATTTAAGTTGACAGCATTGCGAATAGAGAAATATAGCTGTAGATTCTGTGATTCACATGTTACCTTGCAAATGTGCTCACATTAGATTCTAGAAATAAACATTGCACATAATGAGATAGACCCTAGTGGGCAGTAAACCATACGAGTTTCCCAAGTGTTTGAAAAGAAGGATTTACACTTTAAAATTCAACAAACTTTATGACAAGTAAGGGAAAATCTCCAGATTGTCTCAACATTGAGGATTTTGTTGCCACTTGGTTGAGTGGGAGTTGGATAAGGTGTTGGAGAACTGCAAACATGATAGGGTACAAAAAGCAGAAATCTCTAGCTAAAAACCAGGGAGGTCTGTTTGGCCTGAAGGGCTTTAGAAGAATTTAGGTAGACCATTTGCCCCAAAACTTATTGCTATGTTTGTGGGCTATTAAGCCTCCAGCTTGGAGGCTTCTTTATTAAAAAAAAGAGAAAGAAGAAAAAGAAGAGAAAGAAAAAGAGAAAGAGAAATAAAAAAGAGAAAGAGAAAGAAAGAGAAAGAGAGAGAGAGAGAGAGAGAAAGAGAAAGAGAAAGAGAAAGAGAAAGAGAAAGAGAAAGAGAAAGAGAAAGAGAAAGAGAAAGAGAAAGAGAAAGAGAAAGAGAAAGAGAAAGAGAAAGAGAAAGAGAAAGAGAAAGAGAAAGAGAAAGAGAAAGAGAAAGAGAAAGAGAAAGAGAAAGAGAAAGAGAAAGAGAAAGAGAAAGAGAAAGAGAAAGAGAAAGAGAAAGAGAAAGAGAAAGAGAAAGAGAAAGAGAAAGAGAAAGAGAAAGAGAAAGAGAAAGAGAAAGAGAAAGAGAAAGAGAAAGAGAAAGAGAAAGAGAAAGAGAAAGAGAAAGAGAAAGAGAAAGAGAAAGAGAAAGAGAAAGAGAAAGAGAAAGAGAAAGAGAAAGAGAAAGAGAAAGAGAAAGAGAAAGAGAAAGAGAAAGAGAAAGAGAAAGAGAAAGAGAAAGAGAAAGAGAAAGAGAAAGAGAAAGAGAAAGAGAAAGAGAAAGAGAAAGAGAAAGAGAAAGAGAAAGAGAAAGAGAAAGAGAAAGAGAAAGAGAAAGAGAAAGAGAAAGAGAAAGAGAAAGAGAAAGAGAAAGAGAAAGAGAAAGAGAAAGAGAAAGAGAAAGAGAAAGAGAAAGAGAAAGAGAAAGAGAAAGAGAAAGAGAAAGAGAAAGAGAAAGAGAAAGAGAAAGAGAAAGAGAAAGAGAAAGAGAAAGAGAAAGAGAAAGAGAAAGAGAAAGAGAAAGAGAAAGAGAAAGAGAAAGAGAAAGAGAAAGAGAAAGAGAAAGAGAAAGAGAAAGAGAAAGAGAAAGAGAAAGAGAAAGAGAAAGAGAAAGAGAAAGAGAAAGAGAAAGAGAAAGAGAAAGAGAAAGAGAAAGAGAAAGAGAAAGAGAAAGAGAAAGAGAAAGAGAAAGAGAAAGAGAGAGAGAAAGAGAAAGAGAAAGAGAAAGAGAAAGAGAAAGAGAAAGAGAAAGAGAAAGAGAAAGAGAAAGAGAAAGAGAAAAGAGAAAGAGAAAGAGAAAGAGAAAGAGAAAGAGGAAGAGGAAGAGAAAGAGAAAGAGAAAGAGGAAGAGGAAGAGAAAGAAAAAGAAAAAGGTGTTGTAGCTCTTGTTAGATAAGGTAGATACGAGGGAATTTTTTTAAGCAGACATTTTGGAAAATGAGTAAGACAGTTTCCTATCTTAAGCACCCATAAGTCGTACAAACTAATTATGAGAGAGTTATTGCTAGGTTTGGGAGAGTTGGGAGGACAGAAGGTTCAGGAGAAGCTTCATGAAGGAAGGGTTGCTTTTGCCTGAGATCTTTCCATTAGCTATAAAGCCATTGCTGTATGCTGAGATATCTTTTACAAAACTTATCCTTTTCCTTGAAAGCGCTTTGCATCTGCTTTAATTCAAACATGTTTTCATTAGTTTATGGTTGTGGGTTTTTTCTGTCAATTGCCCCTTCAAGTTTCAAGGGCACATACTGCTGCTAAACTTAGGACTAAAGAGGAAGGGATGGGGAGAAATCCGTTTGTAACTGCATTCTCAGTACATAACTTGTTTCAAAATAAAAGCTAGAAATATATTTAAAATCTAGTCTGCATGTATTTCTGTTACACTGCTGGAAATAATTTCCACACCACGGGGGCCTCTTCTGAGGGAAGCAGGGTGCAGTTACCACAGAGGCTCCCTGCAGCTGTGTACTCAATAAGAGTTTTACTTCTAGGGAATGTTCAATTTCTAATTATGAAAGAATACTTACTTGACATAGGAATGACAGACTCATCTGCTTGTTAATATACGCATTTATTGTTCATATTATAATATGATGTGTATTGGAGAAGAGCTGCCTTAAATCATTATGGAAACTTCGTTAATAGCTCACTATAGTCTTGAAATGAAAGGTCTCCTGGAAATGTTAGTCTTACTCTATGCCTAAGATTAGTAGGAAAAAAACAGGTACCTTGTTTTCTCCCATTTTTTCATTTGTGCTTATTCTTGCAATTTGTGGGTAATCAGTGAAACTGTTTAGACTTTTAATTCCTGACCCTGTGATTTACTCTAAGCAGGAGGATAACTGCCACTATGGGAAGCCCTGCTGAAATTGGTGGACATCTGCACAGATCACACTGTAGTTTCCTGGTGTTAGTTAAAAAAAAATAAAAATCCCCGATGATAATTTTATATGGGAAAATTGAATCACTGTGTATTTATCAGATTCATAACAAGCACAAAATATACTTACTCGTTATGGTCCTAAAAAGGATCCCTAGGGTGGAAATTATATGACCTTCACATGTCTAAAACTCAAATTTTAATCCAAAAACAACTGGGTAGTAACTCTCAAAGTACCCAAGCCTTCAAGTGTCTCCCCTTCTGAAAACAAAAGTCCCCAGTTTCCTGCAGTGCCATTTATAAGTGGTCTTATGAGTATTCTGCTTTAGGAAGTTCAGTGCCACCACCTTGCTCAAGTCTTCTTGGAATACAGAAAATAAAACAAGAATATGATGGACGAGAAGCTCAACATGAGCCAGCAATGTGCGCTTGCAGCCCAGAAGGCCAACCATATCCTGGGCCTCATCAAGAGAAGTGTGGCCAGCAGGTCAAGGGAGGTGATTCTCCCCCTCTACTCTGCTCTCGTAAGGCCCCACCTGGAGTACTGTGTCCAGTTCTGGAGCCCCCAAAACAAGAAAGACATGGACCAGTTAGAACAAGTCCAGAGGAGGCCACCAGGATGATCCGAGGGCTGGAGCACTATGAGGACAGGCTGAGGGAGTTGGCACTATTCAGCTGGAAAAGAGAAGGCTTAGGGGAGATCTTGTAGTGGCCTTCCAATACCTGAAGGGGGCCTATAAGAAAGCTGGAGAGGGACTTTTTACAAAGGCAGGTAGTGATAGAACAATGGAAAGTGGCTTTAAGCTGAAAGAGGGTAGGTTTAGATTAGGTATTAGGAAGAAATTCTTGACTGTGAGGGTGGTCAGACACTGGAACAGTTTGCCCAAGGAAGTTGTTGATGTCCCTTCCCTGGAATTGTTCAAGGCCAGGTTGGATGAGGCTTTGAGCAACCTGGTCTAGTGGAAGGTGTCCCTGCTGCTGGCAGGGGAGTTGGAACTAGACGACCTTTAATGTCCCTTCCAACCCTAACAATTCTATGATTCTATTATACGATCTGGTAGGCATATTTCACCAGGCCAGACTCCACACAGGAGATAGCTGCAGCAGATTACTTCCAAGAACTTCTAGTGGTGGGACATGTGGATGTTCCTATCTCCATGCCTGTACAGTCCCTGGTGACTAAGGGCCCCTACAGATGTGCTGTGTAATCCTGGCTACTGCTCCCTACTTTCTGCAATATTTCAGATTTATGTAGCCAATCTTCAGTTTAGTGTCTCTTCTTCAAAGGTTGATTCCCAGGACCTTCTTCCTGTGGCCATGGGTATCTTTGTATCTTTCTACACTGATGCTCACTTTCAGTGGGTTAGCACAATGCAGTTGTAGCCCTTTGGAGAAGTAATGCTTCGAGCAGTGCTTGATGCAGCTTGAATCTCCTCTGACTGCGTGAAGGCATCTTGCTTCCCAGGCTAGTCCTCTCATCACATACAGGGGTTATGTACAAGATGTTATCTGTTTGGGTCTCTTCCTCTCTTTCTAGATATCTTTATTTATGTCATCAACTGTCTGAGTTGCTCCCCACATACATAGATCTCTAAGCACTAGAAGGGTACGGGGGCTCCTGGGCTTTGCACTTCCTATTGGCTATCTTTGTTTGCTGCCCACTCTGAGAAGGGAATCTGGCCCTTTGAAATATTAATGAGATCATTTTCTTAATGACATGGGTGATATAATCCTCCAATTCAACTAGGAATTATATATGTGTGTGATAGGGTGGTTGATTGCATTCCTTGTGTATGTAAAAACCCTTCAAGGATTCAGTGCAGTTTTGTAACTTTAAAACTCAGAAGAGTGGAAGGTCATTATGAATTCACTAAGGAATTGATTTTGCTGGTATCTCATATCAGAAGAGACTAATTTGAAGCCAATCTTTTCTACATGGCAGTACAACAGCTGGAGTAACTTGTGCTAAGTAAAGGGCAGTCAGAACCACAGCTGAGGGGCTTCAAATTCTTAAGAAAGTGCATAAGCTTTTGCTGAAATACTTTTTGATTAGAATAACTTGGCAGTCATGGAAAAAGGTGAGCTCATATGGGTCCTTGTCCTCACATTTTATATTCCTTAAATGGGTAATGTCAATTGCTTTTCCCCTTATAAAATTGACTGGTGCCATACAAATTAGCATGACTTTTTACTTGGTCACAGCCCAGTCAAAACTATTGCTTCCTTTGAACCTTGGCGAAACTTTGGCCTTACTGAAATTGCTCGTTTTTTCCACTAACACTACTGAAAAAAGGATTCACACCTTTGTGCTTTTAATAAAGCATTCTTAAAAGCTTTCTGTCATTGGTTTGCTCTTTGATAAAGATCTGATTATATACTACTTATATATATTTATATATAAAGTATACAAATATAAAGCATTCTATACAAATTTATTTATAATGCATTGTAATGTGTTAGGAATATTCTAATGTATAAAGATGAATTTTATAATCATGTAATTGACTAAGAGTATTAGATTCTCTACTTCCAATAATCTATTTTTATTTTTCTGGATGTCTCATCTTGCTTCCTTCAGGTCTCTTAATCTTGCTTGACTACTGAATTTGAGGAAAGGAGTTGGTCTGCTAGACAGAGCTTAGTCAGGAAGGGCTACACAAGCCTAATATAAAACATTTTGCAGACACGTCACTTGTTCTGTTCTTGTGCAGACCATAGGAATGCTGTAAGTCCTTTTAACAATGCATAATAAAAAGTGAAATTACCGGTCTATTGTTTTTGCCTGTGCTTATATGACATTTCAAAGCAATCAGGAAAAGCTGTCTTTTCACCTGGCAAGCAGAACTCTTAGCGCACTGGATTTTAGGTTCAGGCATCAGAGGTCTAAAAGGTTGACCAACAAAGAGATCATTGTTATAATGAATTTGTTCTCCAGCTGCCCTCAAGCTGAAAGTCCTATAGGAGGAGAGAATTTTGCCTGGAGGCAAGCTTGTGTGGCAAATGAACAGATCTGGTCTCTACATGACAATCAGTGTTTTCTGATTATTAGATGTATTTGTTAAAAGGAGAGCCCTGTTGTGCACATTTCCACTCCTACAATGTGAGCATAATGATACCATCTTGTTTTGCTGTGACTCCCTGAAGAATATCAGTATAAGAAAATAGGAATTATTAGTAATTTATTGTATTTATTCTGCATTAAAATGTCCAATTGTACTTTGAGGTATGGCCTATACTTTGAAAACAGGCCAGCTTATAATTTTCTTCCTGCTGTTGTATTCTGACTAGCTCTAGATTTTATTTACATATTGAACCACAAGCCTGAAATGTTTTCAACATTCACAGTTTTGAGGTTTCTGTTGAGGTTTCTGAATTGCTTAACAGTCTGTGAGAATTTTTTGGTTTTGTTTGCATAGTCTCAGTTAAAATAACCCATCTACGCTATCATAGAAGAGAGTGAAGTAATCCAACTGAGATGTCAGTTCCCTAATGCTCTGAGATAGTTTTGCTTGACAAACATGCTCTTGCAAACAGTTCCGATAAGCTGAATATGTTGATGTGCTGCGCAGTGCCCACAGATCAGTAGACAGCGGCTGTAACTGTGCCTTGATTTTTTTAAAGTGTGAAAAATGTATGTGCTATAGAGGGAAATATGCCTGAAAATCATAACTGTCATTTCAGATTTTATATCACCCTCAGAGTTTTAAATGAAGTGGTCCCTGCAAAGTTTGAATACTGAAAACTTATTTTAGAGGCATATCTGTGCTCCTGTAATTAAAAACCTGCCAAACTTACTTAGAATGCTTTTTGTGAAAAGATGGAATTTGGATATCAAGAAATGTTTTGGAGCTGAAATGTGTCAGATAATCTTACTGCAGAAAAAAATTATAATAAAATTGAATTTAATGTATTTTTGTCAAGCTGTGATGTAGGAGTTTAGATTGCATTTCTGTGCTGTTAGAACAAGATCACTAAAAAAATGCTATAGGTATTTTCCACACAGTGTTATCCCTCTTTTTTTTGGCATACAACTGCCCATCATATGGTAATATGATTATAAAAGTTATGTATGCTTTAATGACCGATGTTATACTGAAAATTTGTGCAAAAAAGATTTGTTAAGAGAAATTACATTTCAGGGGTCTTGCGGTTTAGCATATTCTTTTGATTTATTTTCTGATTATAAATACCTGACTTAAAGCATTAAGTATTATTCTGTAAAGCATCTGTATTACTCTGATATATTTAATTCTTCTCTATTATTTTAAATATATCAGAGTAATACAGACTACAAAATACAGTAAAATATGTTCATATAATCAAATTCAAATATGCCTATTCCTTAATATAACTAACTGAATGAAAGGAATTAGGGATCTACCTGGACTTGTGCAAGTCATTTGGCACTGTCCCGCATGACAGCCTTGTCTATAAATTGGAAACATGTGGGTTGGATGGATGGACCAGTTGGTGGATAAGGAACTGGCTGGATGGCCACACTCAAAGAGTTGTGGTCAACAGCCTAGTGTCTGAGCGGAAACTGGTGACAAGTGATGTCCCTCAAGAGTCACTGGTACTACAAAGAGTTGTGGTCAACAGCCCAGTGTCTGAGCGGAAACCGGTGACAAGTGATGTCCCTCAAGAGTCGCTGGTACTATTCAACATCTTTGTTGGAAACATGGACAGTGAGATTGAGTGCACCCTCAGCAATTTGCCGACAACACCAAGCTGTGTGGTGTGGTTGACATGCTGGAGGGAAGGCATGCCATCCAGAGGAACCTTGACAGGCTTGAGAGGTGGCCTGTGCTAACCTCATGAAGTTCAACAAGGCCAAATGCAAGGTCCTCCACCTGGGTTGGAGCAATCCCAAATATAAATACAGGCTGGGTAATGAATGGCTTGAGACCAGCTCTGACGAGAAGGACTTGGGAGTGGTGGTGGACGAGAAACTCAACATAAGCCAGCAATGTGCACTTGCAGCCCAGAAGGCCAACTATATCCTGGGCTGCATCAAGAGAAGTGTGGCCAGCAGGTCAAGGGAGGTGATTCTCCCCCTGTACTCAGCTCTCGTAAGGCCCCACATGGGGTACTGTGTCCAGTTCTGGAGCCACGAACACAAGAAATACATGGACCAGTTA
>NW_010290654.1:0-15550 GCF_000700745.2 Antrostomus carolinensis | reverse complement strand
TAGACGACCTTTAATGTCCCTTCCAACCCTATGGTTGGAATTCTATGATTTTATGATTCTATAAAATTTGGGAATGAAGGACTTTAGAGCATAAAATGACATGGTATGTTACACCATCAAAAAAGAAAAGAAGGAAGAAAGAAGAAACTGACATTATCACAAATATCCTAAAGCAAAGAAATTCAGTATATAGATTGGCTGTCAGATATCGCATTGACCAAATCTTGTCCACAATATATAGGAATAAGATTGTAACTAAAAGGGGTCATTTCACTTAACAGACCTACAGGACTGTGTTATCAAGACAAATCCCTACACAGATGGAACAGCAGCAAAGGTTCACATATCCAGAATCTTTTTTTTTTTTTCTATTTCAGCCAAAGATTGATCAGCAGTAAGATGGATAGCAACTGATTATTTAATTCCCAGATTTTCTTTGAAATATCTCAGTGGGATTTACCAAGCAGTAAGGCAGTTCATTTTGAAAGAACCTTAACATAATCCAGGAGGCATTTTGTAGTAATTTGCACTGCCATGACAAAGCCTAGATTAAGCCATACTGGTACCAAGCGCGTTCTTGTCTCACAATTGTTAACACATGTAGAACTGCAAAGCCAGTGGGAAGTTTTAAACTTGTGTTTATGGTGCTAGAGATGCCTTTACATGTAATAATGGAGTTGCCTGTCTGGCATTTATATATTTGAACCAAATATTTTAGCTTTTGAGACAGATGGTAAAATCATCAATGAATTACAACAGTTGTGAGAAGTGTATGAAGAGGTGGCAACTAAAATTGCTACATCCCAAGATCTTTTCTAGTTTTATAAATGCTAACCAACACTTTTAACTGCACTGCTAGATAAACAGGATCCCAAGGATAACACAGAATGAAAATAGCATTTACTTACTTCACATTAATGCACATTTTAGCTTCTGAATGATCTTCAAGAACTGTCCTACATGTGGTAAATTATAATAGCCTGATAAAGGAGAGTGGGTGAGCAATACTTGGAAAATGATCAGCTTTAGGGAAAACTAGCTCAGAAAAACTACTGAATGTAGCAGAACCTGCAGAGAGGGTTTGTGGGGATGTGTATTAACCATAAGGAGATTAATATCAACAATTCAATTTATTTCCTGAATATTTGCCTCCATCAAGCAGTAACATCATTTGTTCCAAAACCAGCAGGTCCAATTTGCTTACTACTGGATATCTCATCCCTTAGGACTACAGACAATGTTTAGGAATAGTGTATTTTTTAGGCAGTTGTCTACCTTATCTTTCAACAATATATATTTTGATCTTTTCTACATTTGCATAGCAATGTATAGGAACACCTGAACCTCTGGCTGTAATCACCTGCTTGGAAAACTGGTAGGTATTCCCAAAGGCTAACTTTAGGATAATCTCTTTAGGGTGCATCTATGGTCGATGGATAAAGAGAAAGATACAGGGATTCTGTAGACAGTGATTCAGCAGGGTCCTAACCTCTGCCACCATTAACAGTAAAGTGAGTCAAGACTAACTACTTAGTGCATAGAGTTAACTAAAAAGCACACATTCTTTCTTGTGTTTATTTTTGTCAAATTATGAAACTATATTCCTGAATGTTTTAATTGGATTTAGACTGTTGTACCAGGTTGCACTGCTTACATTTTGTTGAGATGCTGCTAAAATGAAATACCAAATATTCAGCATTGTTAACTAAGATGAAATGAGTCACTGTGGAAATAGCTCTACAATTAGATTCTGCTGATTAACTTTATATAATTTGAATAACCTTATATTTATAATTTGAACTATAAACAATTTGCTAATTGTTTACATTTTTAATAACTTTTGAGATTTTTTTTTTTAATCAATTTGAATTGATCCCGCTTTCCAGGATGTACAGGACTTATTTACAAACCGAACAGGACAAAGGAGTATTTCCCCAACTAGGATAAATAATTATTGTATTGCTGTCCAAATGCCTCAGCTTTAATGAATTAAAGAATCTTAAAAATCTAAATCTGTGTCAAAATAAGCGTGTTAATACTGCTTTTCTTTAGAGCACCTGTGACATCACAAAAATTTGTTGAATTTATGAAGAATGAGAAAAGAGAGAAATGTATTGCAGTAAGTGGGTTTGCTCATAAGATAAAGATTTTAAGATTCTTTTCCTCAAGGCATAAATGATAACAATGGAAAATGGTATTGATTTATACTGGATTGCTTCTGTCTGTTAAAAATCCTGAGGCATTTAATGAAATCCCACATTGGCAATTAGCAGCTGTTATAGTAGCCCCTTGAGAGTCATGTGATTCCATTATGGCTATATGGTTACAAAGTCCACTCCAAGACCACCAAGTTTCATTGTATCTCTCTCTGCTCTAAATGAAGAATGAGAGGGTGCTGGACGTACTGGAGCTACTGCATGGCTTTGTGAGAATTTTTTTTTAATGTATTATTAGTGTTTGCAGATATTTTGGAAATTTATCTTAAGTACTTTTTTTTTTCCTGCAGTTTCTATAAAAATAATTCAGGAAACTATAGTAAACTTCAATCAGTCCTTATTAGACATATTGCAACTGGCTTCATATCATCAGTCAGATGGCCACCGGTTGCGTATAAACTAGCAACGCTGGCATTAGGATTTCAGTATTACATTACTATTTAGAGGAGCTTTGCTTTGACAAGGGAAAGGATTCTCTCTTGCAGTTCAGAAAAAAAAAAAAAAAAGCCTTTAAGTTTGCATGATAGTTAAAATTAAAAATGAACAAACTCATATTTGCTATAGTTCTTAATATAGTGCATTTCATAATACTTTATGACTTAGCCAGTGGAATAACTACTGTTTCTTGCCTCTAGGTATAGGTATGTGAGGTGTAATATTCTAAATGTTTGTAAGAAAATATTTCTAATGGAACCTCTTTTTACACATACGCCTTCTTCATCACTTTACCATCAAAGTGTTGAATCTGAATCTAGTGAATCAACTGAAATAGTGCTTTATTTTTAAAACTTAAAATTGGTTTGGAAGGGTGCATGGTTCAATGACTCAGATAAAACCAAGAGATTGTATAGAAGGAGAATCCAGTAATTTCCTTTTGTAATCCTAGCTTTAGTTTGTATCTTAAGGAATGATAAGCCCTGTCTTTGCTTAATAGAAATGATTATTTTATTAGGGTCTGCAGGGACATTCAGAATTTCCGTGAAACTGAAGATTTGTTTAGTACAGAGATACACAAAAGTTTCCAAGATTTTTCTTGGAGAAATTATAGGTAAAGGTATTTAATAATATTTTTCCCTGGATAGCAGATTATATTGAGTTCTGTTTTACTATGAATGCAAGGATTCATGCATTTAATGTGGTCCTGAATTTATTGTTACATTTTCCTCTATATAAGAGCAAAGCTGTCTTCCCAATGAAGATACAAGCTGGGACAACATGAAAGTGGGTGACATAGAGGTACATAGGAAATTACAGAGTTTGCAATCATGCAATTTGTTTGGCTGAGGTTTGTTGAGTCTAGAGATGCCAATCATCTTTACTCTAAGAAATTGGTCTTTACAGACTGATTATTGCAGTGTATAAAAAAGGATCAAAACCAAAAACAGTCAGGCACAACAAGAAAGCTGTGGATTACGTGCCTCTTGCAGCAAAAGTAACATTAAATAGAAAGAGAAAAAGTAAAGATGACTTCTACTTAGTTCTTGGTATTTGTGAAATAGAAAGTACAATTTAATTTGCAAATGGAACGGCATTTCCAAATTATCTTAAAATAAGTACTGCCTTGAAGAGATGAGTAGCACTGTTAAAGAGAAAACTCCCTGATGCATGATACATGATACCTGCTTTGCTGTGCAGTCTGCTCCTTGTAGAAAGTTGAGGCTTCCCTTGCTGAGGAACTCTGAGGATCTGCACTGGATCCTTTGGACACTGCCAGCCTTTCTACAGTTTTTGATTTCTTAGCTCTTACTACACACTTAAAAACGTTATGACTTCTGTAGATATCAAGGTTAGTGACCTACTGAATGGATTTTTCTTTTTTTTTTTTTTGAGTGGGGGGAGGTGAGGTGGGGGCGTGTGAGTTTTATGGTATGTTAATAACTTAATAAAAAAATAGTAAATCACCTGAAAATCTGAAGCTACTTTTAATAGCTGTGGATGCCCCCTCCCTGGAGGTGTTTAAGGCCAGGCTGGATGAGGCTTTGAGCAACCTGGTCTAGTGGAAGGTGTCCCTGCTGATGACAGGGGAGTTGGAACTAGATGACCTTTAATGTCCCTTCCAACCCAAACCATTCTATGGTTCTATGATTCTATGATTCTATAATACATGATGGTACAAGCCTTTCAGTTGGAAAGGCTATAGTATTCTAGGAACTGTATCTTTGTCATTTGTTCCAATTAATTGTAAAATCTCAGTTGTTGGTCTGCTTGATCGTTGTTGTTTTCATAGAAATAGTCTTCTGATCCATTTTCACTTGGCTTTTCTCTTTCTGAAGGCTTATTTCTCAAGATAATTTTCAAGTTGAACTTTCATTTTTCCCTTGGGCTAATCTATGATGGTACCAAGGAGTGTACCAGTGTATCAGTGACTACTGGATTGGATGATTCAGTTTTCCTTACTTCAATCTGCTTCTAAAGAGAGTAACGACTCCAAAATAACATGCACAGGCAGTGTGGATTCTTCTATAATTCATCCAACAGTGTAAAGTGCAAGATTATATTAAGGACACTTCATTTCAGTGAAAATATTAATGTACTACTAGCAGAAACAGAGATCCAGCATAAATCTTTAAGTATAACCACTATTTTTTTCTCAGTTTTTCTTGTTTTCAAACTGAAAATAGGAACCTTTAGTTTATTAAAACCTAACAAATATTGTGAAAAATGAAACTTATAGTCCCTATTAGCTTAATATAACCATACACAACAATTATAACTATAAATTACTACTAGCCTTACATGTTAATTAACCTGGAGTAAAACTAGTGTCCATTTTCAACTAGGAAGTTGACAGTGACTTTATCACATATTAAAAAAAAAATAAAATAAATCTGGACACAGTATCCTCTAAAACCAGATGAAACCCAAACTTACCCTGGTACATCAGCTTCTGATATTTTCCATCAATTATTTCTGCATCTCACTGTTGCATCTCTGGCAGTGAATCCTCAATATATTTTTATTCTTCACTGGCTGCAGATTGCTCAGGCTTCACAGAAAAGATCCAATCTTAAAGTACTTTTAGATTAAGTTCTTTTGACTGTGAGTAGAACAGAGTGACTGACTCATTTCAGATGTCATCCCATAGAGAAAACATGGCATATCTACTGCACTGGAAGTGGAATCTAAAGAAGAAAACATGGGAACTGAAGTTAAACTGACAGTTTTTCAAAAGGAGAAAAATGAATAATTTAATGATAGCCAAGAAGCCTTTGTTTTTAAAGTGTTATGTTTTAAATCTGAAATTAGTATTTTTAATTGAGCTTTGCATCACTGATTTATTTTTTATTTATTTTTTGTTGTCAGTATGTTGCCGTATTTAGAACAGAGACAGTATACAACAATGCCTTTGTGATGGCTGAGATGAGGTGATTTCTTCCACTGAGCTTAGCAGCTTCCCAAGCAAAGCATTTTAAAGCAACTAAACTAGATATAACAAATGTGTTATTTAGACAGGTTCTGCTACATTTTATCTGACTACCCCAAGGGACTTTGGCTTGACTATTTTCATATTCACTTACTGCCAGAGCCATCGTGTAATATAATGGTATTCAAAGAATTGCATTTGGAAACTGATTCTGCTCCAGTTCACTAAGATTTCAAACCCCGTGACCTATGCTCAGTAATCCACCTGCAGTTATGACTGCTCTTCTTTAGCATTGCAGTGCAAAAAAAGGACTTTTGAGAATTTTCTGAGAAAAAAAAACAAACGACAAATTATTCATGAAACTGGGAAAAGCAATGTAAGTTACTGGATACTGGTCCTGGGCCATTAAAGTCCAAAGGAAGCCTTGCTGTTACCCTCTATAAATTTAGTATCAAGCCATTTAGGAAACTAATTTAACATCAGATGATGTCCTGCATTTATTTTGAGCATATCTTTTGAACAGATGGATTTTAATGGACTGCATTACATGATTTTTAAGTCAATATAAAAGCCCAGATTCTTTTAATCTAATTGTAAGCCTTAAACAGAGACACCCAAACTAATAGCACAGTTGCCTAGCCTCCCTCTACAGTAAATGGAGGGAAATGAGGAAGATTGATACAGCTTACTACAGGTCTACATCACTATGAAAAGATCCTCTCTATGCACTGGTTGTCTACAGAGTTTAGCATGTTTTTCAGTTCAGGTTATTGAGATAAGCTTGCTGAATTTCTCACTGGATTTCAAGAGTGTGTTGCGGAGGGGTCTAGTAAACAAACAATTCAATTAGTCTTCATTTAACCTCAAGTCTTATACCTGGATATTTTCTCAAATTCAATTTTCTAATTTTGATTTCCTAGTTTTGATATGTATTTTAAACTTCTCCAAATAATGTTAATGCCTTGATCATTCATCACTGCTCTATCACATTTGTGTTTTGGACATCAGAGTACTTCAGCACAAAGTATTAATTGCCAAGTTAAATCAGTCTTTTTTCTTATGTCTTCCTTCAGGACTTGAATTTGGGGCTATCAAAAACCTTAAGGTGTTTGATTTGTTATCCCTCTAGCATGCAAGTGCATATTTTTTTGGGTCAGAAAGATGTTCATGTAGGCCATCTCTCTAAAGAAGGTGAGATTGCAGCATGTATTCCAAATACAGAGAAATTACTTGAAATTGTTCTCTGGTGATTGCCAGGGAACTTTTCCTATGTAAAACCAAGTATCCTTGAATTAGGAAAAAATACAACAGTATAAACCAAGCATAATAGTAATAAAAATCTTTGAATCTCTATTCATCCACCCAAGGAGCTCTGTATAGGGCTCTGTATAGGGCCTGCGTATAATTCCTTTTGTGGGTATTTTTCCATATGCTTCAGTAGACATTGGATCCTACCAATAGGGTTATATCCAGTGTCCATTGAAACAAATGCAATTATATTCCTTAGATCTAATAAGCTCTGTGTCAGGATTGTAAATTTTACAGTAGTCTGCACTATATTCTCATAGCTGTCTGAGTCTAATGCCTGTGAGGCAATTGGCTGCTCACTACTCATATCTTGTCTTATCTAAATGGACAGGAGATTCAGAAATTTCAGAGTGAACAAGTGTTCCTCCTTGTTTGCATAAGGCTTTGTTCTGGTAGATAAACAGGTTCTCTAAACAAGTCCCCCAGGTCATCAACACTTTTCAATGCTGAAAAGAATTTTTAGTAGCATCTACATTTCTGTAATAAAAAACCCAAAATATTTGGGGTAGGGTGGGGTGTTTGTTTATTTAGTTTTGTGGCTTTTTGTTTGATTTGCTTTGCTTTGGTTTTGACTTGGAAAACCTAGAATTCCACTAAATATATTCCTCCTATTTTTTTTTTCCCTATGAATAGGAGTATGTTTACCTAGCACTTTAGTAAGTACCATGAAAAAAGTGACTGTGCACTACTGACATTCATAAATCTCATTTATTTGCTGCAAGCTGTCATGTTTCTAGATCAGTCATGACAAGCTATGGTATTGCAACCTATTATGCCTATTGGAAATAATAGTCCTCATCAAAAGCAAAATGCAGCACAATAGACTGTCATCTACTGATGTCAGAGTAATAATACTATTAAACCTTGTTGCTCACGCTGCTCTATAAATTAAGAGTTGAAAACAGTAAGACTCGAGAGGTGAAATTTAACATATATATATTTTACAATTTCCATAAGTCTGGGTTGGGGTTTTAGTTTGGTTGGTTGGTTTGTTTTTGGTTTGCTTGTTTGTTTGGTTTTTTAAATCTCTCATTTTACAAAGGAAATGAAATAAATCTTGGGGTCAGATTCAGGGGTCCTTATACATGAAGAATAGCACTGGTTTACAGGAATAGTCCTCTCAAATTTACTGCAACTAGCTTTCAAATAAGTTACTAATCAGTTTGAGGAAATGTTCCAGACTTCAGTCAATGTTCAAATTACATCTGATTCAAATTACATTTGATTAAGAAATTCAAAGCTCAGGGTGTCTTTTTATATGCAACATGTATAATTATTTTAAAAGAACGGGGATATAGCTTTGTTTTCTCTAGGAAACACCGATGTCAATAATTAATCTCTTAAAAAGCTTTAAACATTATATTAATAATCTAGAAATTATGAAAAAAATTACCAGGTTTTATTTTTTGCTTTCTATCACTGTCCTTGATTTGTTTAACAAAGATATTCTTATTTTTATTTTGATATTTAATATTAATTTGTTTTATTGTAATCTAATTCACTTTCTGTAGAATAGCAAATAAATATTATTTGTAAATAAATGTAATGTTGAAGTTTTTGTTAGAAAGCACATTTTTAAACACACCACACTTCAAGTGGTGAAAAATAAAGTCACTTCATATTTCTGAATATCTATTTTAAAGACGATTTTTATACTATAGTTTGAAGGCTGAGGATTTTTTAGAACCTTTACTGTAATCCTTGCCATACTCTTAAAATAGAAACACGAAACAAAAACTCACACCGAAGTTTTCCCTGTGGGTGAGATGTCATGAGAAACTTGTTGTCTCCTGACTGATACAATGTGACACACTCCAAATCCAAAAATGATTTTACACAGAAATGCCATAGCTCATCATGTTAGTGTCTTTGTCAAACAGAGAAAAATATAAGGCTTTATGAGCATGGTGGCTACCTTTTCTGTTCAATTTATGTCTTTGTTACATTGTAATACTGACATTTGATAATGGAGAAGTTGGAGGACACAAACTGAGTAAATTATTTTCTAGCGTTCGGGTAGCTGATGTCAGTGCGTCGTGAATTAGGAGGGAAAGAAAGGGAAAAGTACTTGTGATGGCACAGATTTTAACTTTATTTTTTAAAGAGAATAATAAAAATAATTTAATAATCAACAGGGCCCATGTATCAAGCATAAAATTATCTGACAGGCTGTCATCTGAGCACTATTTCTGACATGGCTTTAGGATCCAATCACAACTTACTAATAAGCTATCATTTTTAATTACTTACAAATAGTTCTAATGAGTGTGTTTCAGAATTTTGATATTTTAAACCCTTTTCAAAAAACCTCATTAAATAGGGATTAATTTTGACATGGTTCTAAGTAAGAAGTCTCAAATGATAATAATCACATAGGCTCAACCTTGTTTGTGTAGCATCAATAAATTTAGTTAAAGAAAGATGCAATTTGACATAATAGAGATTCCAGTAACTCTTAGTAGCTTCATGTCGGTGACACTCAACAAAAGGAACATTTTACATGTGTTTTGTACTTATGTAAATAAGTATGTTTAATGTACTGAAGAATGGTAAGTGGAGACTGAACTTTTTTTTTATTGTCACAGCTTTGGGAAGATAGTGACTTTTAAAATAATGTCTCAATTTCTGTGTATGTATATTTTGATGTAGACTCTGAAGAGCAGTTTCATCAGCTCAAGGGCTTGGTTTAGCATTTTCAGAAATTAATATTAGTGATTAAGATGTGTTGATAGTAATGCCATAGTACAGGATAGTAAGAACTTTAAATTAACAGAGTCATAGGGTCTGGGCAAGAGTAAGTTTTACTTAACAGAGATTGAATGTATTATAACCTCAACATTTGAAAACCAGAGAAGCATTAAATCTTTTTAAGCACTGGAGCTAATAACTGAGGCCAGTTGAAATATTATCCCTGAGAACAAACCACTTTTATTATTTTCTATTTTCTGATATATTTTATAGATAGTTGCTATAGCATATGCAATATATATTCTACAAATTTTGTGTTTTTCATCTCTTTTTTGAGGAGAATCACTTTTATTATTTTCTATTTTCTGATATATTTCATAGATAGTTGCTATAGCATATCCAATATATATTCTACAAATTTTGTGTTTATTTCATCTCTTTTTTGAGGAGAATATCAAGTTCCCTTTAAAAAGCCTTGCTCTTTATGATTGAAAAGATGACCATAGCAATTTGCTTTCATTGCAACAGGTGAGATGGCTTATCTGAATCTCGATGAGGTTTAAAAACTAGCAAGGGAGATAGGACATGCCCTATTAATCTCAATCAAAGTCTAATCTAGGGTGGTGTTCTGTGATCAGAGAATCACACAATCCCCTTCCCATTATATAATGAGCTAGGCAGCAGAGAGTTTGGGAACTGGAGTTGGGTGCTGCTCTGTACAGCAGTGGAGGAAGGTTGGTAGGATCTTTTGCCTGGGGAATGCTACCAGCTAGGAAGCCCTGAAGATGAATAATTGAGGCCAGCTGGAGGTTCCTTCCTTTCTTGGCACACATATGGGAAGGGTAGCAGGACTTCCAGTATGACATCAGAGGAGGAGTCACTCAGAAGTTGTAGCCAGACTTGCCAGGGAGGAAAGCATCAGGATCCTATCCAGGTATGATCTGTACATAAAAAGTTTCTTACACAAATGTGTATGAGAGAGCTTTGCAATAGCTGTGAATTAATTTCTGCAGACATCTGGCAGAGGCTGTGAAGAAAGGTGATAAAAAGTATTCTGAGGTTGCAGAGAGAGCTGCCTTGCTGTAGAACATAGCAGGTCCTGTACTGGATTCTGCTGTTGCAATAGATGCTAAGGGTTATTCTTGCTCAGTATAAGTTTGAAGGTCTTGCTCTCTTAATGTATCAGTACTAACTGGAAATGTTTTCCAATTGCAGCTGATGTTCACTGAATTTATATCACTGATGAAGTTTGGGGAGGAAGTCTTTCTTCTAATTTTCAGGATGCAGGTTGTTCAAGCAACTCTAAAGTCCCATACAAAGTTTTTGTGCTATCTATATCTGGCCCTGCATTTGTTCATTTTTCATAAGAACCACACTTTCTCTTATCATTAGATACAAATTTCCATCTTCTTTCTTGCTGCATTTAGAGTACCATGATTTTGACTCATGGTTAAAATCACATCATAAACATACAATGTGGCAGCCTCCATTTTCAGATTGATTCACTCTTCAAATGGTTTAATGGTGCACACCACGAGATGCTGAGACTTCTGAGGACAATGCAGCTTCAGATTTATCTCTGGCTCTGTGTGGCTCCACACAGCATGAAAACTTAGGTCACTGTGGAAAATTTGGAATAAAGCACGGAAGCCTTTCTTTGCAGATTTGGGAGTGGGTTTTGTCTGTTCAAGAATAATAAGCATTAGACTCATTGTACAAGAAAATACACAAAATATATTGGAAAGAAGAATGTAGAGTTCTTACCAAGCTCAGACTGGGTTACTTAAGCTCTGCAGTAGTGGGAGAACAAAGATGTTGCAGGGAGATTGCCAGACCTCCATTGCAAAGCAATTGCAACGGTGACCTTTTCATCACCTTTACCTATAGCTAATACAAATTTAACACTCTAAAGCAGGCTAGGAGATGAACTATTCATATTGGTCTCATTAAAATATGGATCACTTTTTTTATCTGCTTTGAGTGCTAAGATCCTGAAGCAGACAATTCGGTAAACATGCAGAACTGTATTTTCTCCAGGGAAGATTGATGAGAATGTATCAGATTATGCTGTCTGCACATTTCACTGCTGCTGTCTCCTTGGCTAATTTCGGAGACAGCACTTGGATCTCCAGGCATTATAGCAATGTTGATGGATACACAGCCCACTGCTGACCAAAAATGTGATTTCTGTCCCCCAAAACACTGAGGTACAAAATAAATGTTGGATTTGCAGCATATTTTGAATGAGATTCTGTTATAATGATAAGCACTTAAAAATAATTTCATTACATTTATTTTCTTACTGGATGTGAAAGAGCTCCGTGTAATTAATTCATTTTAGTGGTGTTAAGTTTTAACATTTAGATCTTTCAGATCCTAAATGTGTTGATCCTTTTCCTGTACTGATGACCTGGCAGTTCTGTGTGGTTATATCTTGTTAGAATAGCCTTAATTTTAATAATGTGCTCAAGTGTTTTACTTGAATATCTTAAGTTCAGCACATGCTTTGCTCTACTATGGCTTGAATATGACTATGAGAGAATATTTTATTAAATATGCAGGCAACTGAATTCATTAGCCTTCCACTGCTTTCTTGTTCGTGCTGTATAGCTTAAGACCAAGTCTTAATATTTTCTTGAGATAAATATAGCTCTTGGTGGTAAAATAGTGGACTAAATCTAGTTACTGTATTTGGGTCATGAGGAAGGTAACTTTTTATTTTGAAAGGATGCTGTCTGTGACTCAGTTATTTGGTTTATAGTATCCTGCCCTGTTATGTAATGATACATTAAAGAAAGTTAGAGAGTAAGGGGAAAACAGAAAAAAATGGTGAGTATGTGCCAAGAAGAATAACAGAAGTCTTGAGGAGAGCAATGGGAAAGCTGGCTGTCTACAACCTGTTTTTCCTGTGTCCTAGTGAATCTGAGACATTTACATGCCTTTGGAAGATATATAGCGCAGGTCTTTGAAGAAACCTGTGCCTTTCTGAATGAGGAGGCACAGTGGCCAGAGGCTTCCTCCCCATTTTCTTCAGATGTCAGAAGATACCTCTGTTTAACCAACTAACTGGACCTCTAATGTAATGGTTAGGAAGCTGTGGGGTCCTCCTGTCCTTCCTACTTTTTTTGATGTCCCCATAAAGAAGGAGAGCTGCATCACCCTGACTGCTAGTGCCCCGCCTCACCCCTGGATCAGTCTACCTGGGCTGCCAGGTGCGTGGGCCATGCCTGGTAACTTGATCCATCATACTGACTTTTCTATGAAATTGTCTTCCCCACAAGGATGCATGCTTCCTTACTGAGGGAGTTTTCTATGGAGAATTAAACAATCACCTGACATGTGAGAAGTGTAGTCCTTGTAGACTCAGGATTGCATAGAAGAACTGCAACAGTATTTGATTAAGGATATGAATTTTATTATACTTCTGATTTATTTTTTGAAGCTTTTTTCCCCAGCAAAACATGTTATAGCGTTATCTTAAGCTGATCAGGAATTAACTAAAGAAAAATAAAGAAGATGAAGAGGATTACTTATGTGGGATGCGGAAATAATATTCATAAGTATATAGTGTAAATTATTTAATAATAATTTCTGTTACAAAGTGAAAGGATAGCTATATGATTTGAACTGTACCGAGAAGCTTTGTATTTTGACAAATGTCACAGTATCATAAAAACACAAAATGCTAAATAGCAGTAAGAATGACTAGGGAAAAAAAAACAATGTTTTGGAGATAATTTTTTCCAAGTAAAGTAAAAGCTGGGTTTAGGATATTTAATCTCTTCTCCATAGTTTTAAAAAATCTTTGTATACATTTAAGTATTTATGTGGGTTTTCTTCTGATAAATCAGCTTGGGGAGATTACATACACACAATTATCTTGATGAAATTTACTATTTTGGATGAACTCTAGCCATCATCACACAAAGACCTCTGTTAAATTATTTTATAATTTTAATAAGAAATCATGCAGCTATTTAATGACATTTTTATATCCTAGCTGCTCATTGAATGTTTACTTCCCATGGCTTTTCATAGCTCATATTGCCAACAGCATGTTTTCTGTAAGTCAAACTGTTTCTGTATGCCATTTTAGAAGAAAACAAAAGCAAACCTCACAGTACGATTTTTTGAAATATTTAGTTAAGAGGAATAGTCTATTGAACAGGCATCTTTTTAAGGCAAGAGAAAATCAAAATGATGTTATTAACAGTATTGCAACAATCTCATTTGTATCAGACTAAAACTATTGAAATGTGTAATAAAAAATGGAGAAGCTGAGAGCAAGCTGACAGATCTATTTGCTGAACATACAGACTGTTGTCACTGACAATTTCTGAACAGTTATCCTAGCTTTAGAAAAGGCTTACTTTGCCCAGTAGCAGTTGTAATGTCATAAATTGTTGTAGCATTTTCTTTTAATTAAAAGGTATTTTATCACCTATTTCCTTGAATTAATTTTTCTGGCTACTGCTGGCCTTCTTTTCTTTGTCTTTTTTTTTTTTTTTTTCTCCTTACCTCAGCATTTGATAATCACTGTAATGTGATGTTCACTGACTGCCAGGTATCTGCCAAGTAAAATTTAAGGTGATGAACATTCCCAAACACCTGAAGTCTGCTGCTCCCAGTGTTGTCCCATCACAGTACTCACTGATGGAGCCACTCAGGCTGAAACTGCTCCTAACAGAGCAGATGATGCAGCAGCAGGATGGGATGTTGTCCGTGACATCCCTTAGTGTCGACACTTCTGTAAGTCCATAAATAGCCCTGATTTTTGACCTATGAGACCAGGTACTTTTCTAAAACTTTTGGAAAGAGTATGAAGGATACAAATTAGGTGCAAGACATAACTAGTATGTGTGGTTTTTTTACATCACATCTCTTGAAGAAGAATTTCACTGTATCTATAAATTTAAGCCTATTGTTTCCTTCTGGTATTAGATCTCCTTCCTTTCTTTTTATTTATCCTGAATGAGTCTGAAATGTCATCTCTCCCAGCTTGTGCACATATGATCCCCAGTACAGTCATGCTTCCAGAAATTTTGTGGAATTTGATGTGTAATCCTAGCTTGTTTGCACAGCTTTGCAATACTAACCACTCGCCATTAGCACCTGCTTCATCTGTGCGTGTGTGATGGAAGCAGGTTGTGGTTTAACCCCAGCAGGCTTCTCGCTCAGTCTGCCCCAGTGGAATAGGGGAGAGAATCAGGAGCATAAAAGCAAGAAAACTTCTGGGTTGAGATAAAGACAGTTTAATAGGGAAAGCAAAAGCCACGCAAACAAAGAAAAACAAGGGATTCATTCACCACTTCCCACTGGCAGGCAGGTGCTCATCCATCTCCAGGAAAGCAGGGCTCCATCATGCGTAACAGTTCCTTGGGAAGACAAATGTCATCTCTTGAATGCCCCCCCTTCCTTCTTCTTCCCCAGCTTTTATGCTGAGCATGATGTCATATGGTATGAGATATCCCTTTGGTCAGTTGGGCAGGGCAGCATGAGAAGCAGAAAGGTCCTTGACTTAGTATGAACACTGCTTAGCAACAACTAAACCATCAGTGTGTTGCCAATATTCTTCTCAAACTAAATCCAAAACACGGCACTATTCTAGCTACCAAGAAGAAAAAAATAATTCTATCCCAGTTGAAGCCAGGACAAAGCAGAGCAGGAATATGCCAGGGCTCTCCCCCATATTGCACAGAGCATCACAATAAATCTCTGTGGCCAGACCAGTGCTGGGGCTCCTCTGTTCAGCTCTCCTGGAAGCACAGAGCACTACAAAGTAGGGATGATGGAGCAGAGGGCATGGCTCCATCTGCTCAAGCACCAGTCTGCGGGGATGAATTGGGCCTGTGGAGGAGTGATGCAGTAAGAGGATGAGCGCAGTCCCTGGGAAGGGTGTGAGCTCTCGGAGCCGATCTGTGACGCCTTTCCTTGTACTCATTGCACTGTCCTGCTGCGTTTGCCAAAGCTTTAG
>NW_010290653.1:2135-12285 GCF_000700745.2 Antrostomus carolinensis | reverse complement strand
AAACTGTCTGAATGGCCAGGCCCAGAGGGTGATCAGTGGCACAGTGTTTACTTGGAGGCCGGTAACTAGCTGTGTTCCTAAGGGATCGATACTGGGTCCAGTCCTTTTTAACATCTTCATTTATGATTGGGGTAGAGTGTGAGGTCAGGAAGTTTGTTGATGACACAAAACTAGGAGGAGTGGCTCATGCACCAGAGGATGGTGCTTACATCCAGAGGGACCTCAACATGTTGGACAAATGGGCTGATAGGAACATCCTGGAGTTCAGCAAGGGGAAATGTGAAGTCCTGTGCCTGGGGAGCAACCCCCCAGGCACCATTACAGGCTGGGGTCTGACCAGCTGGGAGCAGCTTTGCAGAAAAGGCCCCTGGGTGTCCTGGTGGACACCAGCTTGACCATGAGCCAGCAGTGTGCCCTTGCCACAAAGAAGGCCAGTGGTATCCTGGGCTGCATTAGGAGGTTGGCAGAGGTCATCCTTCCCCTCTGCTCAGCACTGGTGAGGCCACAGCTGGAGTGCTGGGTCCCGTTCTGGGCTCCCCGTTATAAGATATGGACATACTGGAGCGAGTCCAGTGGAGGGCCAGGAAAATGATGAGGGGACTGGAGCACCTCTCCTGTGAGGAAGGGCTGGGAGAGCTGAGGCTGTTCAGCCTGGAGAAGAGAAGGCTCGGGGAGATCTTACCAATGTGTACAAATCCCTGAAGGGAGGTTGCAAAGAGGACAGGGTCAGGCTCTTGTCAGTGGTGCCCAGTGACAGGACCAGAGGCAATGGGCACAACCTGAAACACAGGAGGGTCTCTCTGAACATCAGGCAACGTTTTTTCATTGTGAAGGTGACTGAGCACTGGCACAGATTGTCCAGAAAAGTGTTTGAGTCTCCATCCTTAGAGATACTGAGAAGCCATCTAGACACAGTCCTAGGCATCCGGCTCTGGGTGTCCCTGCTTGATTTAGGGGGGTTGGATGAGATAACTTCCAGAGGTTCCTTTCAACCTCAACCATTCTGTGATTTTGTGAAAATTACCTGAGGAACAGCATCTTGTCACATGATTGTTAAAGTCAGTTTCTTTTTCCCTGACAATTAAAAAAAAAAGCAAGCCAACTAAACAAATAACCCCAAAACCAAACCCCGAGGAATCTTTTCTGTTCAGGGTTTCACTATAGTTAACTTTTTTGGCATTAGAAGAATAGCCTGAAATACAGTGCATAGACATTCTGTTTTAAGGGACTGGCATTGCTCCACAGAATCTACTTAAGCTTACCCAGATATTAATACTAAGAAAAAATTTTTGCATGTGCATAGTAGAAACTTGTTTGTATTTAGTAATTGATTCCTCAGGAGTTGTCTGTCTGTGCAGGGTATTGCGCAGTTTCTATGGGCTGGTTTCCAAAAGAAGCAGAATGTTCTCTGCAGTTTGTCAAGGAGTCAGGATTAGAGGATAGGTGATGTCTCCTGTACTTCCATTGCTTTACCTTTGGTCAAGGAGTAAGCTCTCCGATGTGTTTGGAATGGGGAAAGACTGTTAAGAGCAAAGCAAATAAGGACATGGAAGAGAGAAGCAGCAACTACTTTTCAGGAAAAGCGTGGAGGGGAGGCACAGACAAGCTATAAGGAGTTGTTAGTTAAGGCAGGAAGATGGTGGCATGTACATATGGGCAAGGGCGGGGGAACATGTAAAAACCTGGTAGCACAGAACTAGTAGTATGTTCTGGGTGCTACAGACAATATATAGGATAATAGGAACTCTGGGGATCTGTTTTATTTAGACTGTTATATATACATATAACAGTGTATATATATACTGTTATATGTGTATATATATATATGTTGTTGAATATAAATATATGAATATATATATTGTTGAATATAGTATATTATAGTGCATATCTATATCTATCTATCTATCTATATATATATATATATGTTGTTGAATATAAAGTAGCTGAGAAGCCTGCTGGCAAGGTATGTCTTAACCATTGTGTGCTGGCAGTTGGTCCACAGAGGATCCCACTGGAAATGAGGGAGAATCTTGCAGCAGAACTTTTTTTTTTTTTTTTTTTCAAACTTTTAATGCCTTGAAACTGCTTAAATCACTTTCCTTACACTATTATTTCAAACTATTCTGTTACTTTTTATTCAGTATGTCAAATCGCTAGTCCAGGGTACTGAACATGACAATGCTCGGTTCTTTTTAAAAGCAAACTGATAGATTCAGCTGAAGAGGCTTGACTTGGAGCCTTATTTGGAGGGAGCAATACATCCAGAAATACTCTTTAAAGATTTTTGTGTTCTAAATTTTCATATGATCAGATGATGATAACACTCCATATGTTTCTTAAGATTTAATTTTAGGAACAGTTGAGAGGTTTACATTTTGGACTTGCAAGTCCAAGACATCCAGTACAGCATACTTGCTCCATGCTGTGCACTCATATAGCAGAGAACAGTTGCAGTGAATTATAGCATAGTCTACTTAACTGCATAATCAGGTGCATAAAGATTCATGAGGGAATTTATTTACACGAGCAACTCTTTGTCTTTTAAGAATAAAAGCTTATCTGCTGTTGAAATGTGACTAAATAGTTCTTGTGGAGGAACACAGTTAATTGTTAGAGAGCATAAGAGTTGATTAATTTTGAATGAGTCATCATAGAAATATGTCCTTAAGAAAGAGTCAGTTTATGTAGGAATTATGCACAATAGATGAGATTTACAAAATTTAAAGTGCATTGCTTTTATTAGATTAGGATATAAATATTTTTACATACCTGAGTGACAGCTGTATAGTGTGGGGAGCACTTTTGTTTCGTGACCTTTCGTTTTCTCTCGGAGAGTTTACTTCTAGAGAGAAGGTTTATTGTGTGGTTTGAGTGGTTTTTTTCTTTTTTAACTTGTATAGCAGTAGGACTGCTGAACTGAACTATTTTGTCCTGAACTAATGCGTGAAGAGTGTCCCATCAGTATTCAACTAACTTTTGGTTTTCTTACTCTAGATTCTGAAGAAGCTCCATCTGTAAATCCTTCCAGTGTAGAGGGGAACGTTGATTCAGAAGCAGAAAAGTACTCTGTAGCCAATGACAGCAAACAAATGGTCCCTAGTAAGGCACCACTTCCTTCTGCTCTTGATGAGTATGAGTTTAAAGATGATGATGAAGATGAAATGAAAAAAATGATCGATGACAGACATATTCTTAGAAAAGACCTAAGGAAAGAGGATGAGACTGAAATTGAAAAGAACAGCTTATTTGTGAAACAAGAAAAAGTTGTCTTTTCAAAATCATTTAAAAGCAAAAAGCAAAAATCATCTAGAGTTCTGTATTCAAGTTCTGAAAGTTCAGATGAAGAAATACTTCAGGACAAGAGGATAGTCTCTCCTTGCTCTATTTCAGAGACATCAAATTCTGATGTAAGAGTGAAGAAAGACTATATGGTTACAAATGAACACAAGCAAAAAGGCAAAGTTAAAAGGAAAGTAAAAAATCAGAGCAAAAATAAAGAGAATCAAGAACTAAAGCAAGAAAAAGAAAATGCTAGAGTTACAAATATAGCTACTTCTGGGTTAGATTCTTTAGATAAAACTAGAGAGGAAGAAACCTTTAAGAAATCTTTCACCCCAAAAGAAGATTCTTCTTTACATATATTTCATATCCCTGCTGGCAAATCTCCAAAGCATTCCTGTGGATTAAGTGAAAAGCAGTCAACACCATTAAAGCAAGAAAACACCAAAACCTGCTTATCACCAGGAGGTTCTGAAATAACATTGCAGTCTGAATTAGTTCGGTATGATCACAACACTGATTCTGAATATCTAGTAGAAAGCTCTAGTGGCAAGTCTTGCAAGCACAGAGAAAAAAGCAAGCAGCACCAGAAAGATTTTCACTTAGAATTTGGTGAAAAATCTAGTCCTAAAATTAAAGAGGAAGATAATAGCTCAACATTTGAGAATTCAGAGTATACTCTGAGAAAGATTGACAAGGAAGGTAAAACAATTAAAAAGCATAAATTAAGGCACAAAGACAGAGAAAAGGACAAGCACAAAAAGGAACAGGATGGGGAAAAGGAAAAAGATAAACATAAAGATAATGTTAAAGATGTTCAAAGAAGTATTGAG
Organism: Antrostomus carolinensis; assembly: GCF_000700745.2. NCBI lineage: Eukaryota > Metazoa > Chordata > Aves > Caprimulgiformes > Caprimulgidae > Antrostomus > Antrostomus carolinensis. Next base: position 8,173 of record NW_010290653.1, on the reverse strand, counting down.
TTTGACAGAGAATTTTGGAAAGAGAACTTTTTCAAAAGTGATGAAAATGAAGAGACGTTGTTAAACGTAGAACATGAATCTCTTTCTTCAGACAGAAAATCAAAGCTAGAAAAAGGTGTGGCAAAAGAAGATAAGTTAGTTAAGGAGAGACAGTTCCAGAAAGAGAGACATACTAAAGAGGAGAGAGAGAAAGAGAAGAACAAAAAGGAAAATGAGAAGTTTCTCAAGGATGAAAAAATAAAAGATACAAAAGAAGAAAAAGAAATTATGCTTGCCGATAAAGAAATTGAATTGTTCTGCTTTGCTGCTAAAGATGAGGCAGCCAGCATGCATTTGATAGAAAAAGAAACAGATACTGAAAAGCAGGAAAAGAGTTTAAAGGAAAATAAAGAGAAGACTGAAAAGCGAACCTCAGCCAAAGAAAAAGATGTTGAAAAGTTAGAAAGAAAAACTGGAGAGAAAGAGAAAAAGGTAAAACATGAATACAAGACAGAGAAAGAAAAAGCAGAAGTAAATGAAAATACAGAGAAAGTAAAGGAGAAGCCAAATTTCCAGCAAGGTGAGAGGTGCCATAAGGAAAGTGATAAAATAAAAAGCACAGGTACTCTTAAAAAACCTGATGACAAAGAAAGAAATAAAGAAAAATCTGATAAGAAGCATGATAAAGAAAAAGCTGATAAAGACAGACATTGGGCTGAAAGCAGAGAAAAATATTGTACTGAAAGAAGAGTCAAACAGTGTGAAAAGGAATCTGAATATACTAAATCAGAAAAGAACAGAATGAAAGACAAAGAAAAGGAACTTGAAAAAAAAGACAAATCCAAAGACAAGGAGATCTCAACAGTAGCAAACTCAAAACATGGGCAAGAGGAAAGGAGATGTGGTATTACAGAAAGTAACAGAACAGTGCATGACAAACTGTCATATTTGAAAGAAAAAACAAAAGATGATTTGTTGAAAACTCCAGATGGTAGAGAGAAAGATAAAAAAGATAAAGATATAGACCGATACAAAGAGAGAGACAAGCATAGAGATAAACTGCATCAAGGTAGTGTACTTAAACTAAAACTTGAACATGAGAAACTTAAGCCTAAACCAGCTCCTGCACCAAAGGATGCTCGACCTAAAGAAAAAAGATTAGTCAATGACGATTTAATGCAAACTAGTTTTGAAAGAATGCTTAGCCTTAAAGATCTGGAAATAGAGCAGTGGCATAGAAAGCATAAAGAAAAAATAAAACAGAAAGAGAAGGAACGTTTAAGAAACCGCACTTGTTTAGAACTGAACAAGATGAAAGAAAAACCAAAACACTCATTAGCTGAAGTAAAAAGCAAAGAACTGATTCGTTCGAAAAGCTCAGAGTTGCCAGATGTTTGCATGAAGGAAAAACAGCAGAAAGACACTACAAGTAATAGATCGCTATCAGTAGATGCAAGAAGTGTCAATGTTATAAAGCCTTCGGTGGCTTTAGATAATTCAAATAGATCCCCCAAATCAGAAATTGAAAAGACAGGTCTGAGCTCCAGATCAGTGTCCATGGTTTCAGTTGCAAGCTCTGAGGATTCTAGCCATACCACAGTAACTACTCCAAGGCCTGTAATTGAATATGACTCAGACTTTATGCTAGAAGGTTCTGAATCCCAAATGTCTTTTTCACAATCAGCATTTTTGGCAAGTGCCAAATCACCAGCCCTTCTTGAAAAAGAGACCGATGGTCTTGCCGAGTTGCCAGACCGCATTAAGCCACCTTTTGCAAACAGACTTCCACCAGCATACATTAGATCAGCATCTGTTGAAGATGTTAAACCGGTTTTAAATGAGTGTAGACCTGTTATAGAGGTTCGAAGATGCAGTATGCCTGCTGCTGTTTCTGAACACAGCAGACTGCCTCGAGTATCAGAAGAAAACAACCAGAATGCTCTGCCATCAGTTCAGGCTTATGCTAGCACTTCTCCTAAACCAGAACTACCATGTAGTGTGCTTGAAAGAGATTTTCAAAGTAGTTTGTCTGGTTTGCAGTCAAACTTCACGTCATCTCTGACTGGAGCTGCTAGTAACAAGCAGGCGACAATGGGGACAACAAGTACTATTAAAAATACTGCTCAGATGAGCCCTTTGGAAGACTACAGTATCCATTTAGAGCCGTGTAGTCAAAGTGGTGTGACTCAGCAAACCAAACCGTGGGATGTGCCTTTTGACAGACTTAATTCATTAAACAGTGAGTTTAACAGCTCAGGTTATGGTGTATCAGAGCAAGATACTAACAGTGTTATAGCAATGCATAATTCTGAAAACAGGACATTAAAAGAGCAACAAGCATCTGATTTTTTGCCTCAGCATGCTGAAATCAAGGGAAATTCCAGTTCTCAAGAATCTGCATCATTTTTGCCTTCACAATCGCCTTGTTCTTTACCTGTCCAGCCACTCCCAGATGTGTCTAAACACATTTCTATACTAAGCCTTAGCAGTCACGATTCATCACTTGTACAACAACAAAATTCAGTTCAAACTGTAACTTCTACTTTGGATACAGATGCTACTAGTACCAGAGAGATGGAAAATGCTTTCTTCCCTTCAAACATTAAGGCGGCTGATACACCCACTGCTGTATATTCTGAGAGCTCACAGAGTTATGAAAGGGTGAATGATTTACCTACGGTACCATTAGAAAAAGATATTCCTCAAAGTGATAGCAGTTCACAATTAAATGTAAATTCGTACACATTCGGTAAACTTGTTTGTAAGAATGCTCAGAGTGAAGTGGGTAGTAACTCAGCAGATACTTCAGACATTAGAAATGAAAAAGCCCAACAAGAAAAGTTGTTTTCAGTGCATGTTGTTGATAATAAAGCTGACACTGGTCTCTGTGAACTAAGTTCAGGAATGTCAAAGGGAATTACAAACGAATCAGCTAATAAAAAACCCTGCACTGCAGACAGAGAAAATGTGTTGACAAATGATCCACCACAGTACTCCTCTTTATCTAATTTGGAAAATAGTTCACAACAGATTATACAGGAAGAAGTGCATAAATACAGCCAAATTGTTAAACTGGAAGAAGAAATTGCTGAGGATCAGAAGGTGGGCCAGCAAGAAGTACCGCAAAGAATTACAAGGAACAGAGCAAATATGCTTGCTAACCAGGGCAAGCAGAATCCTCTTGGCTGCACGCAGGCATCAGAAAAAGAGTCTGAATCATCAGCATCTATGAAAGCAAGGATTAGATTAACTGAAGAGGATGATGCTCAGGTCCATCATCCACGTAAAAGAAAGGTGTCGCGTGTGCCTCAGCCTGTGCAAGTCAACCCTTCTTTACTGCAAGCTAAGGAGAAGACCCAGCAGTCGCTGGCAGCTATAGTTGATTCTTTGAAACTGGAAGAGATTCAGCCTTACAGTTCGGAGAGAGCAAACCCGTATTTTGAATACTTGCACATAAGAAAAAAAATAGAAGAGAAGCGTAAATTACTGTGCAGTGTTATTCCTCAGGCACCTCAATATTATGATGAATACGTGACCTTCAATGGCTCATACCTACTAGATGGCAATCCCTTGAGCAAGATATGCATCCCAACTGTAAGTAGCACGGTCTTTAAATATATAGTACAACGAAAGGCATGTTTTGGTTTTATTTTTGTAACTTTTGTATTCTTCCTAACTTGCTTCTGAATACTTGTGCTGCAAATATGAAGTCGACATATATCGAATGAATATTGACCAGTAATGTCAAATTTAAAAGCCCCATCCAGTGGAAATATAAACAGTGGTTTCACAGTTGCTATGAGATAAAGCATCATGTATGACACCTGTAAAAGGCATACAGGCAATATTATATTTCAAAGAGTTTACTGCTGTAAAGCCTACCCTTTCAAAAGTGAAGTCAGTTGTTGAGAGCTTTTCCCAATTTCTGCTGGCAATAGTTTGGTTAAAACTAATTGTTCAAAGCTGTTTTATTTGGAGTGGATATTCAGTGCTTCAAAAATACGAAGTCCATCACCAAATGTTTTAAATAGAAGAGTGCCTGCTAGCTATCTCAGTTTCTCCTTAATAATCTCAAGAGCAGCAGGTGTAATCTGCTGTGTTCTGGCTTTTGTAATCCATCAAGTTAGTGTTCTGAATTTCATTTAATAATATGAAGTTCTTTTCCTTTTCACTGAAGAACATCCATAGTTCAGGAACATTTGTTCAATTCTAGGCTCTCCACAGTTCTGACACAGGCACATTCCTGATGACAGCTGTGAAGAAGGTCTGTGCAATGCAGAGTGTAATTGGCTCAAGAGCAATTAATATTACTGTTTGCTGTGGAGGTGCCCCTCGAGGTGTCTCACAATAACACGGTCACTGCTGGTCTCTGTTTTGAAGTCAGCATCATCATGGTAGCACTTGAATTGTACTTCCTTTCTTTGCTCCTCAGCACTCCTGATTCTGTGCTTATTGTTTGACATGGGAGGGGACAGGGAGACCTGAAACATTGTGCATTGAGGGTTTTCGAAAGTACTGTTACTCCTGGGAGTAGAAGGACATTTTTTGTCCTTCCACCTATTACCTGATCCACTTAAACTGCTTTAGTCCTGAGGTAAAACTTACTAGCTTAAACCAGCTGAGAATCTATCTATCTATCAGCTTGGAAAAGAGAAGGCTCCAGGGAGCTCTTATAGCAGCCTTCCAGTATCTGAAGGGGCCTACAAGAAAGCTGGGGAGGGACTTTTTACAAGGGCAGGTAGTGACAGAACAAGGGGAAATGGGTTTAAACCGGAACAGCATAAGTTTATATTAGATATTAGGAAGAAATTCTTTACTGTGAGGGTGGTCAGACACTGGAACAGGTTGCCCAAGGAAGCTGTGGATGCACCTTCCCTGGAAGTGTTCAAGGCCAGGCTGGATGAGGCTTTGAGCAACCTGGTCTAGTGGAAGGTGTCCCTGCTGGTGGCAGGGGGGTTAGAACTAGATGATCCTTAAGGTTCCTTCCAATCCTAACCATTCTATGATTATGTTGACTCATTACATAGAATGAGTCACAGAATGGTTGAGGTTGGAAGGGACCTCTGAAGGTCATCTAGTCCAACCACTCTGCTCAAGCAGGGACTCCTAGAGCACATGAACCAGGATTTTGTCCAGATGTTTTTTTAGTATCTCCAGGGGGGGAGTTTCCAGAAGCTCTCTGGGCAACCTGTTCCAGTGCTTAGGCACCCTCACAGGAAAGAAGTTCTTCCTTATGTTCAGGTGGAACTTCCTGTGCTGCAGTTCATGCCCGTTGCCTCTAGTCCTGTTGTTGGGTGCCAGTGAGAAGAGTCTGACGCTGTCCTCTCGACACTCTCACTTTAGATATTTATAAACATTAATTTAAGGTAACTTGCCCCTACTCGAGATGTTGCCTTAGCTTTTCCCAGTAGAGTTGAAGATTCTTTTGATTAAGCAATGAACACAAATTTAATGTATAGAAGTAAATTTTAAAATGTTTGCTTAATTCCAGAGGTAGTTGTAGTCCCCATATAAGCTGTTTCCTCTCGGTCTTCCATTATGCCCCCTATGTCTGCCCAAGAGAATTAATATGTGTATCTTCTAATTTTAAGTGAGTTCTCTCTTATTTGATGGTGACCACAGTTCTTTGAAATCAGTAGATCAGTTGTGGTCTGAGGAAAGATGTGGATAACATGACTCTTTTACTTGGTCTGTAAGTGATGTATAGTAAGGATGTGTAGTAAGCTTTGCCACAGTGTACCAGGCTGTCATTCTTCTCCAGTCTAGAAATTTTTCTCAGTAGCTGTTGCAGCTTCTATAATAAATCTTTATCACCAGAAGAAGAGTTTTGTTTTGTTTTGGTTTTTAATAGCAGCTGCTAGTCAAGTACATACTGTTTCCAAGCTACAATTTACTGCTTTGGCATCACACTTCAGTGCTTTATTTGGGATAAGCAGAAAGTGTAGAATCACAGGTATATATTTTTTTTCCCTGGCCCATCTTCTACCTGGGCAATAGAATTTATTTCCCTGTCATGATAAAAATGTGAATACATACTTGAAGGACTACAGTTACTGATT
>NW_010290653.1:0-2106 GCF_000700745.2 Antrostomus carolinensis | reverse complement strand
TGTTCTGGTGATATTGATATTTTAAATTGTTATTTGTTTTGTATATTCTTTCATGGTACTGTTCATCTTCTACAGCTGCAGAAAGAACAGGTGGAGCTTTTTATTCCAGGCTGTTAGGAACAGAAGGGAAGAAAAAAAATGCTGAGAGGCCAAAAGAAATTATTAATTTAGAAATTTGTGTTTATTTCCATTAGGAGTAAAGTGTAAGAAAGCAGCATGCATTTTAATCTGGAGAGGAAGATATTTTAAGCATTTTAGTTTTGTTTGTCTGAAAAATCATCTGCAGTGCAGCTAAATGCTTTGTTTAATTACTGTCATTTCTGTAAATACACAATTTTGATAACATTTCTCATATTTCTTTCCAGAAAAAAGATACCGTTAAAAAAATAAGTAGTAGAAGTAGTTCACATTTAACTTCTCTGAAGAGCTTGCTTGTGAATACAATACTTTTCACCATTAAAAATTACAATCATAATAGTTCCCATTACAAATACCATGAAAAGGAGTACTGCTAAACCAGAGATCGCTTCATGCTTATAAATGAGTGTTTGTTTGTATAGTGTACACATTGTCCAGCAGTGTCAAAATAAGGGCTATGCTTAGTCTCTCTGCAGTTGTAAATATTAATAACATGTATGTTGTTATGCATATGTGTAATTTAATAAGCAACTGTAAAATGACCTTTCTGATGGGATTGGTTTTAAAATTTTTCCTTTGGTTCTTTAATGATTCTCTGTTAACCTGATTTTTGCTTCATTCATTTACATAGACTGTGGGAAAGCAGATACTCTTTCTTAAATTATTGCTGTATATTAGATATCACTGTAAAGGCTACGTGAAGACAATATATCTAGCTCTGACACTCAGAGACTCGGAGTAGTTTGTGTAACTTACTGTTCTCTGCATTGGAATTTTAAGATGTGCTATAGTTTACCTGATGAACTTCAAACATCCTGTGGGTGGGAACCAGGAGATGGTGTGTTTAAGTTTGATTTCCACAGCCATGTTTATATACTGTAATTTATGACCCATATCACCTAAGGCTGTAAGGGCAGTCACGTATGAATTGTTGCTTCCATCTCACCAGTGCAAATACAAAACCTAAGATAGAAGACATCAGGTCAGTTCAAAGCAGAAGGACACAAATCTGACTCTTATAACAGTGAAGTTAAATTGTACTTGGCTACGTTGCCTTTCTGATTGCTACATCAGTATGTTCTATGGGTGTTGGACATCATCTGTGCTGCCTCCTGTGGAGAGATACCGAGGTGATTCATGTCCAGCTTCCCACGGCTAACTAGCAGTTATGTGTCTAGTAAAAGGGGTTCTGTCCAGTCTCTCTGGCATTGCTGTAGAAACTTCAGTACTAAAGACTCATTTTAATGGTGTCACCAGAAACTTGTTTCCTAAATGCATGAAATATTATAGCACTAGAGCAGGCCAGTTGATTTGGGTGGCACAGGTGAGGGGAGAGAGATAGTGATGTGTGAAAATAATTGCAGACATTTGCATGTATGTGAATCTGAGTTAGCTGATGTGTTGCTCTTTTTTGTAACAGGCACAAATGAGGATTGAAGGTTTAAAGAGTGAAGGGTTGGTGTCCTTATTGCAGTTGTTATGAAGGATGCAGAGCGTGCAGGGTTGATTTTCATGTGTTGGATGGAGATGGTGAGGGTATGTGTTGAACCGCAGCTGTTACTGGAAGAGCCTGTTGGACGGCTGCCGGCTGGTGAGGCGGAGCAGAGGCGAAAGGCCGAGTTCTGTCTGGCTTCTCTGGGTAGTTCCTCAGAAGGGGATGAGAGAACGCTTGAGGAAGTGGAGCCCCTTGGTTTCCCCTCATCTGTGTGGAGTCTGGGCCGTCAAGAACTAGTTATCAAAGTTACTTTGGTTACCCAAGAAGCTGAGGTCACCTTTTCCTTGTGGCATTGCGCTGTGTCCTCGCAACTGTACGTCTGTGTTTTCCCTTCCCACTTGTTGTGGTCTCTTTACACACTGTCTCTGTGAGGAGAAGATCCCAGCGGCTCCTCTGGCTGTTCTGGCCCTGAAACCTTTAACTTCAGTTCCCTTTGGCACCAGTGTCCAGACCCGGTGCTGGTTCCCAGGCGA
>NW_010290652.1:0-35795 GCF_000700745.2 Antrostomus carolinensis | reverse complement strand
CCTTCTTTTCAAGACAGTCCTTCCCCTCAGAGATATGGATTTGCAGAGGCGTTTCTCTGTTGCTAAGGGCTCAGTCTGGACTGGAGTGGTACGCCTGGGAGCTGGGGAGCTTTCACAAAGCTTCTCACCGTGTGGACCCTTCCCCCACTACCAAAACCAGCTCCCTCCCTGCCCCTGGCTCTTTCACTCAAAACTGTACTTCTTTCCCCTCTTCACATTAGGCCCTGGGAAAAAAAACGTGAACACATAACCCAATGGGTGTCTGTACTCCAAGCCAGAGCAGTTGCAGAGCATCTTCCTCAGCCCAGGCTCCTGGTGCAGCATAAGAATGTGCTCAAGGCTGATGGCCTCACCCAGGAATGCTGGTCTGGGTTATTTTCCACTCTTGTGTTGAAGTCTCATTTGGTTTAAAACCACCACCCCTTTGGCCTGATGAGCTACTGCTGAAGTAATTCAGACAAGATGACAGGACTTGCAAGGGTCGTGAGACACTGGAACAAGTTGCCCAAGGAAGTTGTGGATGCCCCCTCCCTGGAAGTGTTTAAGGCCAGGCTGGATGAGGCTTTGAGCAACCTGGTCTAGTGGGGGGTGTCCCTGCTCATGGAACAGGGGTTGGAACTAGATCATCTTTAAGGTCCCTTCTAACCCATAACATTCTACGATTCTAAGATGTGTTTAATACCTCAGCTATGAATTTTCAGAGCTGTTTGTCAAACACTTTGCTTCACATTTAGGTACTTTTGCCTTGCTGTCTTCCCACTCCAAGACTCCATCACTTACTAAAACACGTTTGTTTTTGTTTTTTTTTTAAATAAAAAGAGAAAGCTCTGCTAGAGATAAATTCAATCAAGTGATTAAGCTTAAAAACCTGAAAGGCATTTACACTACAGCAGTATGTCTTGTTTAAACTTCATTTTATTTAAGTAGCAGTGATAGCAAATTATAGCAAATATGTTTAAAAGCAGACCAGTCACAGTTAAAAAAAAAGCCAACAAAACACATAAATTTTACTTCTGCTCTCTGCAGAAGTTTGGGACAATCGATGCCAAGTTTTACATGAGATTGTACCAATGTGCAAAGAAAAACAGGTTTCAGAAGTACATCCTAGAAAGCACACAGCAATCTGAAACTGCTTTTTAAATTGACTGCTAATTTTTCAACAATTTCACTGCAACCCTTCCTACTTTGCTCCCAAAAATAGTCGTCTTAAAAATGTACACCTTTTTTAGATCAGTTGCTGCAGTGACAGCAGGCATGCTGATTCCAGCAAGGTTAGCAGCTCAGTTCTGAAGCTATCAAACCTTTTTCCCAAATTAATTAAATCCAGAGTCAAAAGAAGCCCACAAAATCATGTAGCACAATATTTTGAGTTTCTGGAATGTTGTATGATCATGAAGTCTGGAGCAGCGGGAAGGCCCCTTGGTACAGCAGAGTCCTGGAGCTCCTACATCTAGTGTGAGGAAACAGCTTCCAGCAGACTCACAACAAAAACAGCATCTTCCCCTATTTTGTGTAGGCAGCGCTAATTGCTCTTGCATATCACTCAACTGCAACAGTTAGCAGATGGGTACTTGACCTACAATCACTTACCAGTCTATTTTGTTTTTCAGACTCTGTACAAGGCCCTTGAACCTAGAGAGTATACAGAGATTCACCTGTCATCTGAAAAAAAGCAAGCCATGAGGCTTACCAGTGTTATACTGGCATTTTTACTGTTACTCGATTTTTAAAATATTTTTAGTAGGATCCACAAAAGCAAAAAGGCTAAAGACTACTGCTGAATGATGAAGGAAGTCTATTAAGATGACAGTGGGGAGGCTTCTTAGTTTGGGTTCTTAAGAAACAGATACACATATACTCTATTTAGAAAAAGGAGATCCCGTCTTGGAGAAAGAAAAAAATAGTGCAATATGCAATAACAGAAGGTGAAAATGTAATTAAGATAGGGCAGCATCTAGCTTTTGCATAAGTTAAATAAAAGCCTATGAATAAATTAATTCTAACAATTTGTTAGCTTGCAGAGGATCTACACAAGGTTTTGTGTTCAGTGGGACTTTCACCTCCTATTAGATAAAAAAAGATGAATGAATGTATCCTTGTGAAGGGAAAGGCCTTTGAGCTGAATTAGTAAATGGACTTTAACACCACAGGCAGAGACAGCTAACACAGGTGGGAGCCCACCTGGTTACCTGCCATGTCTGTCAGCTTGGGTAGGACGGCAGGAGACAGGAAGACATGGGAAGAGGTAGATCTCCACCCAGTGCAACAAGGAAATGAAAACAAGGAGATGCTTATGGGAAAGCAGTAAGTCTGCAGATGCTGTCCTTCTGTCTTGCTAGAGGATTTAAAAAAAAAAAAAAAGGGGGGGGGTTTCTCCCTGAATATCAGACTCTCCTTCCTTTCTAAGTCCTCACCATATTCCAGTAATTCCCATCAGCTCTAGATTGACTGCTGGCTGCAATATGCTCTTAACTTGGACTCTCCTTAAAATTGATCCAGAAGTATCACAAGAAGCAAGATGTACAGAAAATTTTTCCTCACTGCACTAGTGAGAGAATGACACCTACACCGTGCCACAGGCCCTGCTCACCGACACATCCATCGCTCCGCTCTCCTTGCCTGGCAAGTTCTTCAGGCCGAGGTGCAGGCAGCAGAGGCAGCACACAGCTACATTCCCACAGACAGCAAAGAGCAACGGGGCTTCCTCAGTGCTCTGCTGAGGGGGTCGCCCATCCCCCACACCTGGACCTACACACTTCACTGACATCGTCCAAGATTCACTCATCTTCCAGCAAGCCCACCCCAGATACCGCCAACATCTGCTTTGGGCCAGAACACCTTGGCCTTTTGACTCCCATTTCCCCTTTCTCTTTGGGATTATTTGCTATGTTTTATTTATTACAGCAGCTGGCTGTTCAAGTTTAAGATCCTCCTACACATGTGGGGTTTGTATCCGCAAAGTATCATCTCCCCTTGCATGTGGGAGTGTTGGGACCAAAAAAACCCCATAAAAAACCAAAAAGCTGAGTATTTCAGGCTGCTCCCTTTGATTTGCACAGGACTACATTACTGCTCTGCATCCCAAGATGTTTTGGTCCAAGGACTGGACACAGCTGTGCTGCCGCAGAGCCAGGTTGCAGACGAGGGCAGCTCAGCTCAGCAGCTGGCACGCTCTCTTTGCGGGTCCACCAGGCCATTGTGGCCTCTTACCTCCCACAGATACCACCCTTGCCCCATCATCTCGGGGCTGTCAGCTAGCCAGTAAGAAAGCAAGGCAGAAGAAAAAGCAATTCAAGGCTCTGCCTTCTCCCTTCACAGCAGTCAAGACCAGCTCCAAGAGACACAAACACTCCCCTACCCACACACTGCGCTGGGACACTGCTCAGGGACCGCAGGAACGTTACACCCCTCTCCCCATCCCTCCAGAGACACACAGTGACTCATACAAGCGCTGACTTCACATCACGCAAGCATCAAAAGCAGCAGCAGGGTGTCAGGGGTGGGGGGAGCTATATCCAAGAGTGTGCCCAAAACCCACCAAGTTGTGCAAAAACACCAACCCCAGCTTTCTGCTTTGCAACCCAGGGAAACTTCTTGACTCTTGGGTCTGTACACACTGCTTCAGCTGACCCCAGTCCTGTGCTGGGAGGAGACCTAGGAGTATCGTCATCCCCTGCAGTCTGCAACTCCTGCAGTTTGCTTTCCACAAGACAAAATTCTGGAATAGCTGTAAAACATCTGGGGCCTGCCCTGCCCAGAACTGCAAGGCACATGATGGCCCCTCCTCAGCCCCTGACGCTCTGGCATAGCTTGTATGACAGCACTCAGCAGCTGGGGCACTTGCTGCTGTTTGCAAGATAAAACCAGAGCAATGAGAAAGGAGCAAACACTTAAGTAAACCATAGCTTAAGCAGCTAAGTAAGTGCTAGAAGATGATCTTCACATTGCTTTATGAAAAAGAAAAAAAAAAAGAGTCAAATGGAACAGATTTGTCACTTGCAGCACTGCGGCAATGAAAGGTGGTGGAGGACATCTATACTTCTTTGAAACACATCAGTAATCAGATACGAGGCAATACCTAAAGTGAAAAACAGTATTCTTAAATACAAGATGTGCTTTTTCTACCCCACCTTAACTCCAAAAATATTTTTGCTTTTTTGGATGTTAAATGACTACAGATGATGATTTTTTTTTAAATTAGTTTAATTACGTTCCTCATGTCCACTGAAGTTTTTGCTACCTTTTACACAGAAGTTTTCCACTAGCGTTTTATTTGAAGTGCTCACTGATGCTGCAAAGGACAACTGCAGGACTCTCCCATTTCCAGGTTAAGCTACTTGAGAAAGAGCTAGCTTTAGCAAGTTCGGAAAATGAAGTTTTCTGAGTAGTCTGTATACATCTCCATGATTCCAGGGACCACAGGGACTCACTCTCCTGTGTCACCAGCATACCTTTGGGAAAACGTCAAGCAACATTTGGCATGCAAGGTTACGCACCTATTCTTAAATGCTCTGGCCCGTATACATCTAACAAACTAGTTCTGAGTTGTTCAAATGGTAGTTCTTAACACCAACCCATTTTTACTTTGACGTGCCAGAGACTGTACAGAATACAGAAAGTGTTCACCAGGCAGTTGCTTGGTTCTACACCCCACTCATGTCCAGGTGCCAGGCCACCATAAATGAGCACCCAGGAAAGCAAGCTTTTAATGTGCAAGCACAGGGACAACACTACCCAGGTCAACAGCATTAGATGTGTGAGCAGCGTTGCCTACCATACCTACATTCTACAGGCTCACAGGCTTCATTTGAAGTATTTTGACTTTTGCTATACTGGGATTTTTGAGATTCTACAGCACTGTTAGTGAGGACAGCTTAATAATAATAACTATTATTAATAATTAATTCAAGCCCTATACACTACAGTCTGAAGATTTTATCAACCTGTGTTTTGAAATAGAACACACAATAAATTCATAGTTTACAAAAGAGCTTCAAAAAACCACACAAAATATTATTCTTACTTATATCTGGTCTGAAAAAAATCTACATTCATATTTACAATTCACATCTAGTAAAAGAGTCCTTTCTTCACAGAACTTGATCTTTAAAAAATAATGAAAAACACAAATCATTTTATGTGTATGAAACTTAATTCCAAGAATACCACTTTAATAGTAACTTTAATGCAGGAAAACCAGCTGTGAAGTTCACCAAGTGACCAGACCTCTCCAGCTTCCAGTCTGGGATCTGCCCAGAATGGGAGACAGAGTCAGGTAGGAAGGTGACTGGCCTAATTCTTTTAAGGAAGAAAGGACAACAAGCACTCATTGGGTTTCAGGGAATAGATCATGGGCAGACATGGGAGAAGTTTCTCAGTCCTAGATACTCCTCAAGCCCAGGAGCCTGGCAGAATTGCACATCATGCTCTTTCCCACATGACAACATGCTCCTTCCCATATTGGCTCCTCCAGGGATATGTGACAGAGACGCTACAGAACGACACATGGGACCAACAGAGAACCAGGTGACTGCAGAGAAATTGATGTTTCTATTAACGGGGTTTTTTTTAGTTTTTAATGAAAGATTTGATAAGGACTTGATATTTTGTGAACTGTGTGGCAACCACATGGAAGTATTTCTTAATTGTGCTGAAGGGGAGACTGCCTTCCTGGCAAGTATGCTCACAATGTCTCTTTTATTGAAAGCTAGCTCAAGAAGGCTTGCAATGGGGTGAGTGGGCTGAGGATGACAACCTCCTTGCGAGAACAAGCAGGAATCTGGTGACGCGCTAATCGCTGCCTTGATTTTTCACTGCAGAACCCCTTCTGTGCCTGTTTCGGAAGCCAACTCTCACCCTGCTTTGCTGCCACAGCAACACAGGAACCCTCACGTAGGAGTGCTGAAAACAGATTTCCTTTTGTTACTGAAACAAAGAGACCCAGCAGCAGACAAGGAACCAAGAACCACTCTTCCTACCACCTTGTGGGCTCACCACTCTCAAGTCCAAAGACAGTTTGAGATTTTTCTCCTTAGCCCCAAAACAAACACACACCCACCCCTGCCCCCTCCCAAGGTGAAAAATCTACTAAGTTGATTTCTACATGGTAATGTTTTAGACTGGGTTTATTTTGATCAGTGGTTATTGTCTGATTTGTAGGCAAGGATAAGTTGATGACTCTCTCTTATTAAATTTAATTGAGCAAATACATCAAGAGAGTAATAAAGGAATTATTACAGGTTTATAAACAGAAACAAACATTTCTTTATGCAAATTTTCTCCATGAATCAGCCTCAGCAGCACGTGGAGCCTCAGGTTACACTGCAGAACACATACTGAAGCCAAGGCCATACTAGACAAAAATACTCTTGACTTTTAATCTCCTTTGAGGAGCAGGGCCTTAGGCTGACTGGAAGACCTAAAAGCTTACACAGCACCTCAATGGAAAACAAAGGTTGCTATTGGGGTTTGGGCCAGCTTTGCACAGAGATGCTGCTGCCTCTTTTCACTTAAAAAAAAAAAAAGTGGAGGGCAAAGAAAGGCTGCGCAGATCACCGAGACATCTAATTATGCTTTAGCCTTGTAACTTGTAATAGATTTGCAGCTTTTGGACAAATCTACAGGGATACAGATTTTTTTAAATTTCACATTATAAACTTTCACAGTCAATACCTTGACAGCTAGTGAAACAGATAATAGGTTGCTGAGATTTTGCAACGTAGAAAATTCAGTCTGTGGGTGGTGTTTTAAAAGCAGCAGTTTCCCTCCTGAGAAGGTTACTATGGCATCTGTGGTTACAGGGAGGAGAAGGCAGCAGTTCACCGCAGCAGGAGATGCACTAACAGCCCACTGCTGCACACCAAGTGCCTTTGTCATGCTCTGTGCCAGAGTAAAACTTGGTCACCACAGGAATTCAGCCTATTTTCTTAGTATACATATTCAAATAGTTTACAGCTATTGGTGATACTACCGCATTGCCTATCTTTATATTTTCATGCAGGAGAAGGAAAGAATGTTTAAGATCAGTCACTTAATAAAAAGGAAACAATTAAATAGGAATTTTATAATTTCCTTCAGCCTAGACAAGGCAGAATTGAAACATCTGAAAATTAGAGTATCACTTAGTTTCACTGCCTTAGTGTACTGTCTTAATTATGAGATTATTTTCCTACAAAACTTTGTGGGTTTTATGCATTACACTCTTTATGCATTAAATCTTTAATAGAAGTATTAGCTCAGATGCATAAAGGAGAGTGAGGACTAACTTCCTTGCAGTTAAATCAAGAAACCACAGTTTCTACTTCACATACTCTTTATTTTAGGGCTAGAACACTTAATCATATGGTATTAATACAGAGTGAAGAAACCCGACCAGAAAGGGCTTAATCATACTACGATTTTAGACAAACTTTAGTTCAGCACTGTTCAGTCTGGCTGTCATTTAATTGTAAGTGGCAAGCAAAACTTATTGTATCTGACACTTTGAGGACTGGAAGGTTCTCAGTATTGTAGCTCAAAACCAGGAATATTTATTCAGTACCATATGAACACAATATGTTTAAGAATTGAAATATGTCACACCTCAGAATGGATCCAGCAATGTGGTGTGGCTGCTTGACTCACACCATCCACACACAGCATGCCTACTGATAAAAAATTACCTTGACGTAAAATTCTGCAGTGACAGCGCCAGAAGCAGAACTCTGAAGATTCACCTTACTCTCAGCAAGCAGCCAGCATGTACCAGCGGCTGGCAGACAGTGCCATGAGCAGAACAACTGCACCACAATGGTCTTCAGCTACCCTCCAGGTTTACTGAGGTTGTTCCCCATGACTACAGCTCCTCAGGGGCTCTGGAGGTTTCATCACTAGAGGAAAGCAACAGGACTGTTCAGTGCAGGACTGCTAATCCCTGGCATTTGACCTGCCTTTCAGATCTTTTACCATCTTCTGACTTCTTTTATTTGCAGAACAAGAGTGCTGTAATTATCAGATAAAGCTCTAAGAGTGTAAAAATCCTGCACTGGAGACATAATGAGGAGGTTTTATATCACCTATGTTAGGCTGTCAGAAGCATTCAAACCCAGCATCTCCAGGGAAGGTCAACGTTTCTTCAGTGACAATGCAAAGAATACATACTTCAATTTGCAAGCAAGTTAAACACTCACACTAGCTTAAAATTTGTATGGAAAAATATTTTATGTACCTACACGAATATTTATGTGGCAAAATCACAACACAATTGGAAAAAAGTTTGTACTCAAACTGTATCTCCAAGAAGTATTTGGTAAGCAAAGGCAAAAGGGAGGCTGATTAGTGTTCCCTTTAGTTGACAAATTCAGTTGTCTTCATTTATTCAACAGATGTCAAAGACAGCAAACCATTATTTGTCAATTTAGAGCAATTTCACAAAGCCATCTTTAACCCTCAGTGGTATTATCTCCCTTTGCTTTCTGACTCCTACAATGTCCCTAAATATTAGGGACAATAGTTAAGCAGCCTGTTATCAATACTGATACCACCACGAGGGTGAAAGCAGTGCATAAAACCCACACATTTTTCTAAGAAAATCACCTCCTAATTAAGAGAATACACTGAGGCAATGCAATTAAGTGATATTCTAGTTTTCAGATGGTCCAATTCTAGCTTTTCCAGAACCTTCATTAAGTCAGTCCACAAACTTACACATAACAAACAATCCTGCCTACAAAATTAGGGCTCCTGTGCTTGATATGCTCCCCTCTCCTTTTAGTTACACCTAGAAAAGAATAGCGTTGAGATTTTAGTTGAGATGTCCCATATCTTGCAACCGTATCTTTTTTTTTTGCCTGCTGCCCACTGTGTTTAAAAGAGAAAGCAAAGTGGATGCCGCACAATTTTTTATAGCAAGAAACACTCCTCACTCAAATTGTGCTGCAATAAATTATCTTATTCTACACCATCCTGGAAGAGCAATCTTGCTGAAAGATGCCCTTTGAGAAAATACAGTGAAAGAGTAGTATGGAAAAGACCTAAAGAAGTCTGCAAACTGGTTCAAAAAGCAAGCTGGTTTTCCTTCATGCTTAACAGAGAACATTATCATCATCATCAAGGCACTTTTAAAAATCAATTGGATTCCATTTCTCCTTGGAGTGCTTTCATTCCTGATGCCTCCTCAAGACCTTTCCAATAATGACTACCCTTGCACCTCAATTTCATTTGACATTTCAGTTAACATATACATTAACTGTTATTTGGTTAAGTAAGGTAAAAGTACCTTACTTAACAGTTCCTATATGTGAATATAATGGATATATTGCCTTAATTACAGCAAATCCCTCCCACCCAAACAAAAAAAAAAGAAAAAAAAAAAAAAAAAAAAAAGAAAAAGACGAGCAAAGCCCAGCCACAAGCAGAAGCCAGAGCTGTAACACTGCATTAGTTCACCACAGCATCGGAAACAATGGATAGTAGTGGGCAAGCTTTCAAAATACAAATTTTTCTACTGTGAGAGCCCTCCTGTTTTCAATCTGTTACAGTTCAATGCACGTGCTCATTAGAAGCATGTTTTGTGCAAACTGGGCTTAAAGAGCAACGCAACGTTCACTGTCAAGTAAAGTTAATATGGTTGCTCACAAGTCAACATAACACAAGCAAGCGAAAAGGCAATATGGTGATGCAAAAGCAACACCACTTACCTGCCAAGAAGAACATAAATCCACACTGTTTAATTGTATTTTTTCCGAAATATTGCATATAACCTTTCACATTTAGGCAACTTAAATTGGCTTAGATCACCACCTTGTTTTTTGTGGGCTTTTATAGAAGTTTTTTTTAAGGCTGCTAGCTGATTTAAGCATTATACTAAATGACCAAAACTTCCACAATTTTGGTAAATATTTAGGAAAGTTACTGGATGGATGCCTTCAGTTCCATTTCTTGCTGAATGTAGAAAAGGCTCACTAACCACATTAGCCTGTGTTTATAGGCTACACGGTACATGTGACTTCAGACAGCCTACTTTTGGAAAGGGGTGGGGGGGAAGCTATGTGAGTGAAGAAGGCAAATTTAAATCTTCAGAAAACGTCTTCAGTGATCTGCACGAACATTTGACTCAAGGGACGTTTTTCCCTGGGTATACAACATACAAGAATACTGCAGCTCTCAACTCCTTATCCCTCATCTGCCTTTGGGTGTTGGGTTGGGTAAAGGGACAAAAGGAAAGAACGTGTACAGTTTCCTTTTCCTGAGGACAGAAACCTCCTCTTGGCACACACCACTGGAAAACAGCATTGATGCAATTATCACATGGAAGCAAAGTATATAGGATTTTGAGGTACAATTCGATTACTTTCCTGGTTTTCTTAAACTGCTCACATTTCTCTCCAAGATATTGATGACAGACAAGTACAAACCCAATTGGAATTTTAAGCAAGTTAACCTCCAGTGGACAGAACACCAAGGAAATGAACCATTAAGGCAGTCCTTTTCTCTAAAGGAAGTTTGGTTAGAAAGATCTAGAGGGTCTGTAGGTCTGTCCATTCAGCATGTGCCTTGCCCTGTAACTTTATCAATGCCATATGAATAGGGCTATAGTGTCTGGATATGAGAAGAAAAACACCATGAAGAATGTTAATATTCATGGGTACTTTAAGTAAAGACTTAGTTAAGTAAAGACTTTATCCTTCTTTATCCTCCTTTAACCCTATCCTATCTAGTAGCTTCACAATCCTACAAAGTGATTCTCCAACTTTACAGGAAGCAATGCTACGAGGAGAGCTCCACATCTTGGATTCGGGACTGCCAGTTATTACTTTTTCTAAGCCCTGGCTTTTTACTGAAAAGAGTGAGTGTGAGTGTGTGCGTGTGTAGAGGGGGAAAAGGAGTAAAACCTGCTACAAATACTGATGCATGATGACTTTCATGAAGTTCTAGATGAGATTCGGTCTAAAAATTCTTCATTTTTTCCAGATAGAAAGATCTATTTCCTCTCTCTTTTTAGGTCCAACTAGAAGCTTGGGTGTTTGGGGGTTTTTTTCCTACTTCTTTGCAATATAATTTACATAAAGCAGCAAAGAGTCAAGCTCTTCCTTGGTTTTACTCAAATTGCTGCTTCCTTAGTGCTGATTCAACAAAGAAAGTCCAATTTTTGTGCTTTAGGCACATATATATTACCAAGAGACAAGATTGGGCTCAGAATCACTGCAATATCTACAATATACCACCAGAGCTACAAAAGAGTCAAACAGTTGCAGATGAACAGTCATTACAATTAACTTCAGTAACTTTCAACTCACATCTCTGGTTATCAGACAGAGTCTGAAACTGCACCTTTGCTGAGTTATACAGATAAAAATCTACCAATAGTCTTCACACATCTACTCTTTAGGTTCATGTCACTGTTAAGAATCATGATAGCTGTTTTAGTGACTTTAAACATCAACTTCTCCATATTCCACGTCCCAATCATTTTGCCAGGAAATGTCTTCAGCAAGTTAGATCACAAAATGAACACATTTGTAAGGAGGTAACTAGACATCCCAGTTCCAGTCACTGAACCAGAGGAAGGCTATAGCCTCTTCAACCACAAAGAATTTGAAAAGGGCTTTGTCTCAAGATAAGAAACCTATCTGATAAGAAAACTATCCCTAAGGCAGTTCTAGGAGTGTATGAAGTCAAGCTCAACGTAAGCCATTGTAAAGCATGGTAGGTTATATCTTGACAGCAAAAGCAACATCTACAGTGGACTATGAACTATCATCAACCTCCTCAACTAACCACTTAAAACCAGACAGTCTCTTAACTAGCCAGTCATTTTATATTTGTCAAGAGATTAACAGAAATTATGCAAAATATTAAAAGTAAACCAACTGCACTACTGAATGAACTTTTTGAAAAATAGGACTGTATTGTCCTCAACAAAACAAACATTTGCCAATCATTCCCCTACTAGAATGCAGGGTACAGTGTCCTTTAACTGACAACAAGCAAGGCAGAGAATTGACTAACCCATTGATTTCTGTTTCTGTGTTTGAGACGGGTTGTAGCCATACAAATTTAGGGTTATCCAAAGCCAGAGGGTAGGTACAGTCCACCTGACAGATTCTCTGTGACAGAACTCAGTCACTGCTTTGACTAAAACCAAGTATCAAAGCTGGGAAATGAGGCTGAACCACTAGAATGTGCCTTCAGGCAGTTTGGGTCAGTTTTTTTTATGGCAGCAGCAAATACTATTTTACAGATCAGGGACTCTGGAATGGTGTATACAAGCTGAACCAGAACCAGTGATCCTATAAATTGTGTTATCTTTTGTTGGGTTCTGCAGTTTACTAGTGTGACTACTGAAATAATTAAACTTGTTCAACTGATTAAACCATTATATTAACATTCTCAAAGGCCATACACTGCTTTATGCTTTTAGACACAGCTTAATCTACATTCAGCCCCCAAATACACAATTATTACAAAGTAATTAGTAATATTTCACTGTGGTTTGGATTTAGGTAAATCAGACTTTACGCTAACAGATACATTTTTTTAAAAAAACTCCATTCATTAAAGAATGGAAATAGGATTTGCCACACCAGATCAGGCCACTACTGTATTTAACATGGTATTTGCCTCTGGCATTGGCTCAATACAGCTGGTTGGCAAGAAAGTGACAAAGTCAGTCTAATTAAAAAAAAAAAAAAAAGTTGTATTACATAGACATATAAAAGAGAAGGAGTAAAGAATAGGGGAAAGAGCATTGTCTTACATAAACTCACATAATAAATTACACCATTTCACCCAAGAGTTAATTCACTGTTCAAGGTTATAACTCTGCAAGCAGTCCAAGGAACAATTAAGAACAATGCCAAGGTATTCGCACAAGGACTGCAAGTAAGAGCAAATTTAGAAACACAACAGATAATGGTATCATGGCAGATGAGGCTCCGTCTGCCAAGCACTTATATTTGATAAAAGAATTTTTAAAGAACTGATGGAGGAAAAAAAAATTTTCCAGTCAGTGCAAGAAGAGACCTTCTGCAGATGTGGTCCCAGAAGGGACGTACCAGGGTACAGCTGCACTTAAAGAGTTTTGTGGAGGAAAAACTCTTGTAGACCTTCAATTCCCTCCATTTCCCCACATGCATCAGCTGGTTAACAGAGCCTAGTTAAAAACTTTAAATAAGAAGGGGAGGATTTGTTTTTAACCCTGATCAAGTCACTGACCTGGGGTTGTGGCTGGTGGTGGTGACAGTACAGGCAAAAGTTGGTAGAGAAGACAGATGAATGACTGGGGTCAAGAACAGCAGAGTTGTACCTTGCTTTTCACATATGCAGGAGTATTAGTATATTTATTTTCCTTACTCAGTTTTACATTTTGGGAAATGTGAAGTGTTGCTCACAACATATGTCCTTTAAGATATATCATGATTATCAAGAAACTCCCCATGAGGGAGTTATTTGGATAATCAGGAAATAACCCCCCATCCATTTTATTAGGATTTATTAGGATTAAAAAAAACCCCAAACAAATCTTTCCCAGGCAAAGAATTGCTCAGTTCAGACTGATGTAGGTTAAAAATCCGCCTTTCTTGTAGACAGACACAGAAGCCATGGGATGGCATTGTATGGTCTGTTATGGTCCAACAAAATTCTGAAACAAAATTAAAAAAGAGAAGAAACAAACCAGAAGAAAAAAAAAACAAAACAAAACAAAAAACAAACAACAACAAACAACCCATCCCCCCAAAAAAGAAAAATCTAAGAAACTGCTGGAGAGAACTATCCAGGAAAAGATCAACTTGCAGGCAAAGCCATAACGAACTGTATGTACCACACTGGAGCAGTAAGCGAGGCACAAGTCAAGGCCACACAGCAGAAAAAGGACTTGTTTTTGGTATCTACTTTAATTGCTATTTCACTTGAGATCAGTTTTCAACTAACAATCAATTTTGTCAAACCAAATGTAGAAACAGAACATTCTTAGGTTGAAAAATAGTTAAAACATTAAATATTATTGAATATAGTTAAATGGTTATTTGCAGTAAACCTCGACATACTTAGTTGTGTGTGGGGACTTCGTGAAGAAGGATATTCCATAAACCAAAGCATTCTTGCAAAATAGCAGAAGTATAATTTCCACCAAGAACCATGCAGAAAAGTTAAGCTAAAATAAAATATTCTTACATTTTAAATGTGGATGTGAAATAAAGGCAAAGGACTACACAGAGTAGACTGTATTTCTTCAGACAAAGTACATAATTTCAGAGGCAAAGACTGGCATTAGCTATTTCCGAGATCCTGGTTCTCCACAGACAGAAAGTAGATACTTCTGCTGCTCTCCTGTGAAATTCAGCAATACAATTTTCCCAAGTCAATACTTGTCCCAGGTTCTCATCTTTAGCACTATGAATGGCAAAGAACAAATTACCATAGAAAGCTTCCTGAAACAAATCACACCACTTCCTCTCAAAAGCAATTTGATTTGTATACTAGATGAGCTGAGCTTTATTAAAACTTTATACATTGTGCATCAAAAAAACCCTCAAGTTTCTAACATTCTGAATTATCTCTGTTGCTGGCCATGGCACCAAACTATAGCTAAATACTGCCTCAATTAGCTCTCTAAACTTAGAATAGCTCTCTGTTCTTATGCACAGGTTGAGAATGCTTGAATAGTCTATTTAAAGCTTCAACCTTAGCCACTTTATCACCCAAGGCTTTTACACTACAGAGGATCACAAAGAAGCCCACAGACTGATGTTCTGCAAGCAGAAGAACACAGCCCCATTATATGAATTTCATTCTATCAACTCATTAAGACAACATCTGCAGCAGCCACACCTTTGTGTGCTCACAGAACTGGCATTTAACAGCTATTTAGCTTTTCCAAAAGTGAGGCTTTGTGTTTACAAGTTTGGTTAGTTTTTCATATTCCTCTTGCTACCCAGTGGTGGTTTCATATTAGTGATTAACAACAACCAAACCCACTACAAACAAGACAGCAAATCCTTCCATATTCAATAGTCATTCAACTCGGTACCGAAATGCAGTTACAGTATTTTTCCTTTCAGTCCCTTATCTACACATTAATGTACATTAACTCCATGTGCACTGAGAATAAAACTGTAATTATTTTCAGCAGAGTACAAGTCTTCTTGCAGTAAGGGGAGACAAAAATGACACACACTTTAAAATAAAAAAACGTAATCTGTACAGAAATTATCAAGAAATATCAACAAAATATAAAATCCCTAATAAATTGCAGTACAAGTACAAAAGAAAGTGTAAATCTCGAGAAATTAGTCACTTTAACTTCTTGCATTGGTTTTAGTTTTTTATTTAAATACTGAGTCAACTCAGGTCATTTTTAGAAAAGGATTTTTTTTGTATTCCACTGACAAAAGAAAACTATTGTAGCTGGATCTTCATTGTACTATTACTTTTCTATGTTTCTATTCATCTCACGTGTTTTTAGTAGGAACGTTTTAAATTAGAATAAAGGACACAGGAGTCTTGTGAGTAGTCAAATCTAGGCCTCTGTCACCACGAGAAACATACACAAAAAGCTTTTCAAGTTACATCTTAACAAAGCAATTACACATCTCCCAACCCTCCGCCCTGGCTGCTGTGCCCGAAGCCCATTCCTCAATGGCTGCTTCTACCTGCACACTTTTCTTATGGCCAAACTGTCACATTTTACTCTTTCCTTAAACAGGTCCTTTCTAGATCGGCAGCAGCAATCCCGTTTCACTCTTCATTTTGCTAAGTCTCTTTTAAAGTATCTCTTTTTTTTGTTCTCCATAAATTGAGACTCACTCATTTTTGCTTTCTCAACTTAAAAGGTATTTTCAAATGTTTGAATGAATCTTTTCCAAATAAGAAATAGAAAGGAAGCCAGAATTTCAGAGAAGGTGCTGCTAATGTCTTTACAACAACATTAATACCTCCCTTTCTGCTGAGAAGAACTCACACAACTTATTCTGCAATCACATCTGCTTTTTCCATACCAGAATAATTTTGGTGGCTCA
Source organism: Antrostomus carolinensis (assembly GCF_000700745.2). Taxonomy (NCBI): domain Eukaryota; kingdom Metazoa; phylum Chordata; class Aves; order Caprimulgiformes; family Caprimulgidae; genus Antrostomus; species Antrostomus carolinensis. Next base: position 19,797 of record NW_010290652.1, on the reverse strand, counting down.
TAAACCACTCTGTGATCGACCAATACTCTTGTACCTCTTTCCTCCTCTGTAACTAACAACTGATGACCCCCAACTTAGAAATTATTGTTACTGGTCCCAAAATACACAAATTCATACTGTAATATAGTTGCCTTGTGTTGTATAAAGAATGTAATAAAATTAAAGCTTTATATATGTTATTATTAGAAGTGTGAATAAAAAACCACTAGTAAAAATATTCAGTAACTTTTCACAGGCTAGTGTGTTTGGTCACACAGGAATACTGCTCTAATGCCAAATGGAAACCAAAAATCCTTGTGAAACATTACTAACAGCTTTGTTACTACAGGTACAGTAAGGCTTGGGCTCCATAAACTTAAGAGGAACAGCGCTATTATGCCATTCAATATTAACAGAAGCTTTTGTCCAATGTTAACACGTTAGAGAGAAAGATCCAAAACAGCTTTTACATGAGTCTACCAAAATGTCAACTTTTTAGAAAACAACTGGAAAATAGTTATGGGTGTTCTTTGTCACAGCTATTTTCCAACTCTTATAAATAAAAGAGCAAAATTACAATTTCCCCAACCAAAAAAACCCAAACCAAACCCAAACTGAAACAAAACCCACACAAACAAACCAACCCAAGGCATCAGTTCTGGAAGTCTAAATGCAAATGCAATCTAAAGACACATAGAAGCCTTTATCAAGTTAAAAGTTAGAAGATTACAAGTAAAGATTTAAGATTCAAACTCTACTAGAAAGTGAGCCTGATAAACACGATGCTTTCTCATGTTAGTGGGTTACTGTGCACACCATGAAACCATTTATTTCAAGACCATTAATGTATATGCTAAGTGGAGGATGGGGTATGACTGAAAGTATTTATGCTGTTTAATATTAATATCATCAGGTTCATTTTGTGACTGCCATTAACAAAAGCATAAAGCAAGCACAAACTTTTCTGGTAATTAACTTTGAAAAGAACATTTCAACTCCATAAGAAGAGCAGAACTGAGTAACCAAGACTCCAGAATGTGAAGGACAGTCAGTAATATAAGCAAAAGAATACAAAGATCTTGGAATGAAAAGTTCAGAAAAGTTTATATGAGAACTGGCTTCCTATTTGTAACAACTAAAGTTCAGTATTACAATAATAAATGTTGTGAATAGGTTAACTGTGATGTTTTCATGTATACAAGTCTTAGGGATTTACAACTGAGAACAAAAAGAAAAAAAAATTGCTTTCAAAAGGTGGTGCAGCCTCCAGAACTGCAGAGGTGGGGTGTGACCCCGAGAGCAGCCCCTGTGCCAGGCCATCCAGTGGCCACGACACTGGCTGCAGAAGTCCTCAGCTCCATGCCCAGCACCTGACATGGGGAATTTTCAGCTACATCTCCTCTGTGGAGGCAGTGACGATAACTCCTGCTACGCTCAGGAGCTCAAGCACATGCTATCAACTAAAATATTTTCCAAAATTCCTGAAGAAAGGCAGTGGGTCACATGGATTAACCTGAGGATGGCCAGGGTCTGGCTTTCAGACAACCAGCTTGATTAAGAAACATTTTTTTCTCCTCCCCCCTTGCCTATTTTTGAGTTTTGCAAGTACTGGGTGGGATGCAGTGTTAGGTCACAGAAAGCTGAAGGTGAAAAAAGAAAACAATGATACTCTGAAATGCTGATACAATCTATCATATAAAATTATTTACATGAGCAACCTGTACTAGAGGAAAACTAAGTTAATTATGCCATGAGAAAAAGAAAAAGTGTGACTGAGCAAGTTCATCAGCTAGGTAGCAATGAGCATTATACAAACAAGAAATAAAGTTTAATAATTCATTTATTATCTCCAGTCATCACACACTGATGTTTAGATGAATATTCAGGGCCTGCAGTGCCTGTTTCCTCCTTTCTGGAAAAGGAGGAATAAATCACACAATAAAAGTTGAATGCAATGGAGCTGTGCCAGGTAGCACAGACTGACATCAAGAGAATAAACACAGCCTGCCGCGGTTTCACAAAGCTGGCAGCTCAGGCTAACAACAGCAACCTTTTCTGTCCAGGTAAAGAAGGGTCACTTCTGATTAGGCAGAAGAGTAAGTCTGCCTTCTGAATGGGATCCAACCTGTTACAGCAGCTATTCACCGTGGATACTGAATGTGTATGAAATGGCATTATCACACACATCAGCAGCAGGTGAAGATGCTCATACCCAAGCTGCCCAGCACCTCATCTGCACATTACTACTCCCACAGCTGAAGGATTGCAGAGCATCACTTGAGCACACCTCATCTCTATCAGTGCAAAAGCAGCCAGGCAGTGACTCCATCCACCAATACTGCTGACAGGTTTTTGGTGAAAATCAGTTCAAGTTATCCAAACTGCAGAACAGCACTCTCACTAACTCCTGCAACATCCAAGCTGATTCAGCAAGACCTGGAAGGTTAATATGGTCTTACTTGTAAGGAGGAAACAGTATGAGTTGTTATAAAAATTGCCTACCAATTAAGATACAGATGGCAACACATACAACACTAAAAAAATATACAAGCAGAATACTACCACAGTTCTTCCCTGTATATTACATTTTATATAGCCAGAGCTCTGGACAGCCAGATGCAGCGTGAAAACATTGTCCCCGAGACATTTTAGATGACAGGCAATTGTTAACCACCTAAAACTTCTGGCAGTCCACCTTGTACCTTTACTGTTCATGTTTTAAGAACAAATGCTATGAAAGCAATACAACTCCACTCAAAATAACCTGGCATACTGGCAACTTCTTGGCTCCAGTATGGAATTCATGATTTTAAGGAAACATGCAAGGCTTGATTTCCAAGACAGATATCATCTACTGACTGAATAATTAGTAAAAGTTTTTCAAACACACAGGTCTTTCCACCCTTTTTGGTCTTATCAGTAGCAACACCTTCCAGCCAAGTTCAACTTGGAAAAAATAGCTTTGAATGTGGCATAATTACGCTAATATTGTATGTCACAGTTTTTCCTCACCTCCTACTTTACTGTAAAGAGGACAGAACCAGGCTTTTGTCAGTGGTGCCCAGTGACAGGACCAGAGGCAACAGACACAAACTGAAACACAGGAGGGTCCCTCTGAACATCAGGAAACACTTTTTCACTGTGAGGATGACCAACCACTGGCACAGGCTGCCCAGGGAGGTTGTGGAGTCTCCATCCTTGGAGATACTCAAAAGCCATCTGGACGCAGTCTCGGGCCACTGGCTCTAAGTAGCCCTGCTTGAGCAAGAGGCTGGACCAGATGACCTCCAGAGGTTCCTGCCAACCTCAACCATTCTGTGATCCCAGACCCCCACTATTTCAATGCCTTCCTTTCCCCAATTTGATGGATGCTAATCATCTTTTTCTGCCCTCCTTCAACTTATCTTGCTATTAACTTAATCAAAGTCAGAGCAATTGCACCGAGGTATGTACAAGTTGGAAAACCAACTTGTCTGAGACAGATAAAATCTTTATGCCTGCAAGGTTGTCTGTTGTTTTTCTATTTCACAAGTTGGTCCAAAATATTATCGTTCTAAGAAACAGGACCACATGCAAGCTATATTCATTTGGATAAGACTGGAAAGTATGAGGGATCATCAGGTTCAGACTATCTTAACACTACAGTTCAGTTACCCAAGTTCCCCTGAATACCAACTGGATAGGAATTAATTGCTTTCTTTTCTGAACACTTGTGGCTCTGAACTGCAAAGAGCTTTCAGTGTTGGCAGTGACCCCATGTGCTCAATCTTTAGTTTGTAATTTTATTTAAAAAAACAAACAAAGAAACATGAGGGCATTTGTACGACTGCTACTTTCACTGAACTCAATCAGATGGATCAAGCTGTTGGGTCACTCACGAGCTGTGACTTAACTATTTTAGTTGCTGTTGCAGATAAAAGTACTGAAAAAAACTGCACTGAATAGTACAATATTACTAATAATATTAGTAATGACAGTGAAATGGTTTGAAACATCCTCTGCTTCACAAACGGCGGAATGAAGCAGAACTCAGCTTTAAGATGAGGTCAGTCAGATTCAAGAAGAGCTCACATGGCACCTGCTACAGAGATGACAATCCAGTCTGTTCCAGTCCCATACTCCTACACTTTCATCAGGCTCACAATTCATATTCAAAACTGCATTCCAAACATATTTAGGTCAAACACAGAAGTTAACATATTGCTGCACTTGATTACCTCACCATGTCTACAAAGAGAGTCGTGGTCACATCTTGCACACCACCTGTAATTTCTGCAGTAATACTTTCACAAATCAGATGACAGAAGGGCCATTTGGTACGATCATAACACTAAGGAATTGCACCTAGTCCCCACTTCTGTTCTGCCTACAAGCACCAACTGCAACCATGCAGACCAAGCTACTCACTCTGAAAACAACGTGCAATCACTTTGCACACCAAAAAGGAGAAATAAGACAGCCTCCTTATACTTTCCACTAGCAAATTCTGGCTTTCCATGTTCTGCAGGTAATGACCATCCTGCTTCAGGCTGAAAGCAAAGGAGACTAGATGTATTAGACCAAATTGGAGGAAAAAAAGTTTTTTTTTTTTAAAAAAAAAAAAGCAGTGATCCAAAAATCAAGTACAGGCTATTGCTGGTGCCTATAATAGCTTTCAGAAAGTCAAATAAACACAGATTACTAGCAAGGAAATCTGTATGCAATACACAAAATCTTGAGACTATTACTGAAAGTTATGAACTGCTCCAAAGACTACAAAAGGCCCCCAAGGAAATAATTCTAAAATAATAATAATAAAAAAAATTAACCAGAAATCACAAATTGCATTTATTCTGGCATAAGACCTGTATATTTCTTGGAATTAAATATCTGTTGGTTTATTAAAAACATCCATGTCTGTTCATGCTGTGTTTAAAACATGAACAGAAGACATTTGCTAGATTAACACCCTTGCTATCATGTTTTAACTCTTTAAAGAATCACACAATAAAAAGTCAGCATCTGATTCTCATCAGTTCATGATGTAGTTCAAATTTTTTGTTCTTAAAAATACATTAACTTTATTCATTACTCATAATATAAGCCAAGATGGAAAGTAAAGAGTTAAAGCTGTTTGGCAGCTGTTACTTTAAACCCCTTTGGGTTTTATAATTTGCAGGACATGTATGTTCCTCCATCCTGGAACTTTTTTAAAACACCCAAGCAGAGGAATGTCACAGCATGATCATCTGCCATCAGAGATATAGTCAGAGATACAACACAGCAGAGGACCTCCTCCAAATCTGTCACTTGTAATAAATTATGGTGTAGCCAGGAGCTGGCTGAGACCAGACAGAGAAATCAAAATTAAGAGTATGTAGAATTGGACATGACCTATATAGAAGTGATGGGTAAGGCTGAATACAGCATCATGACTTCTTAGAGGGAAAAGGTATGCAGAGAGGAGGGACAAGGACAGAGCCAAATGGCACTCTACAGTTGAAAGGGTCAAACAAGCATAAAACTTTAAGCATTGCTGTTAAAAAGGAGCAGTTTGAGGCAGTATTCAAGGTATAACACATTGTTCTCTTGATAAAGGTGCTCAAGAAAATAAAGACCAACCACTGAAACCCAGCCACAGTGAAAAAGGATCAGAGAAGAAGTCAGCATTGTAAAAGACCTGAAGGGCAACCACCACATAGCAATCAGAGATTGTCTTTGAAGAGAATACCCAAGACAGAAGCTTTTGCACAACTGGGGAAGAAAAATAAATGCTTCTGTTTATATTTCTTCAAATAAATGCCCTTCCCCCCCATAAGCGCTTCTTAATCACATACCACTACCTCTATGCAGGTAATACAAACCCCCTTAAAGCAGAGAAACACAACAGAGAAGCAAACATTCAAGGACAGATAAACTGCTACCCCATCATTTCATAACCTTGCACTAGATTTACTTCCTCTAAAAGTATCCCCTTCTATCAAGCCCAAGCTGTCAGCAAGGACTAATGAACAGTAAACTACCTTCTGGCTCCTGCTCCATATTGCAGGAGAGCAGCTCTGCAGCAGTCCTGAGCATGTCAGCCTCTGGCAGCTACCGGCAGACACATTCTTCTCTTACCAGCCTAGAACAAGCAGCCGAAGCCAGGAAGACACAGAGGGGTACTTTTCATGTATCCTCTTCTGTTTTGTTTACCTGTTCCAACTACTTACATTTTCATATGAACATTTTTCATTTTTTTCTACCTTATTTGCCTTCCCCCACTGCACAGCTTACAGAGTTAGAAGGGGTCACAAAGCAGAACTTCTGCTATTTAGCTCCCTGGCAATGGAAAAAGCAAAACAATGCAACACCTTGACAGGTTACAGCGCAGCAGAACCCCAGTCACAAGCTGAGGCCCTCGTGTACTACTGCTATTTACAGATCTTTGATAGCCAGGGAAGAAGTTACAGCAGTGGTACATGGTGCAGGCCCAGCATCTGCCTCCTGCAAGTACTGAGAGCAAAACAATGAGACATTTGTTCCAAGCTCACGCAGCAAGGCAAAAACAACTGCACAGCAGCCACTGTTCTTCTGAATGGGAGCCAACAAGATTATTTTGTTGTTTTTTTTCCATTTCCCCCAATGAGTTCACAAAACGTTTGTAAGAATCATCCTTTTATTTTTAATTATTGCACAGATCCATATGATCTGGATGCAGAGTTACCCAAAAGGAAGCAACAGTGGGGCTGGGATGAGTGTGAAGAAGAGGAGTGCAGGGTGCTCACTGCTGTCTGCTCTGTCACACCAGCCCACACCAAAGAAACTGCAGTTTAGGATCCTCAGCTGGCAGAAAGCCAAGACGACAGACCTTTCTAAGTCTGGCTGCAATGTGTCAGAAACTGGCCAAAACCACAACAGTTAGTAGCCATGGCTGTCAAGCTAACCAAGCTTCCCTCCAGTAGGAAAAGCACACACAGAAGCACACTGTTGTAGCTACAGCCACATCCGTGCACGGCCCTGGGTGGTAGTAAAGGCCAGAAAAATGCCTGATTCCACCTGCACATTCAGCATCACTCTCCAGGAACCACTGAGAAACCAAACCCTTCTCAATCACTTCTGATGGGGATTCAGAATTGGGGAGAACACCACACATGAATGAGAGTATTTCAGAAGCTGAAATGCAGCTGTATTTCAAGCAACTGGAAGGACAGGTTGAAACATTGCCAAGTTGTCAGGGACAATAACTCGTAAGTAAACAACCAGGTAATACAACTTTTATAATGACAGTTGGAAACACTGGTCAGAGAAGTTCAAGTGAATCTGACAAAGCATAAAATGTCTCCAGAATCACCACAAGGATGGACAGCCTCCAGAAACAATCAGGAAACAACTAAGTAAGTCTTAGGACAACTCCCTGATGAACTATTCAGCTCCTTTGTACTTTGGCCTGAGAGTGATCCTTGCTCTAAGAGAATCATAGGAGTAATGCGGAGGAGGACATATGTTTATCTTTGAAAGTCAAGGTGGTCATGACTGTGTGAAGAAGTTACTGGCCACTCCACCAAGGCCAATTTCTACACCACAGCTGCTGGCAACAGAAGTCCTCTTGTCAAAAATGAGTGTGGCAGAAGATTCAGCCACCAGACATGTTCTGAAGACATGGATCAGTGTTCACAAACTGTACAAAAAGATCAATGTAGAAGATAAATTAAGTTACCTAAATATGCATAATTTTATTTCATACTTTATATTTCTGACAAAGAAAAACAACAGCATATCAGTTCCAAACAGGTATACCAAGAGTACAGGCATAGTTAGAAACTAAGGTCCTACTATCACAACCAAAGAGAAGAACCTACGAGTACTGATTTTCACTGACGTAACTTGCAGAATAAGACATTATTCTGTCACTTTTACCTGTATTAAGAATATCCACAGAATTCTCATTCTCTTGTTACAAGGTATTGTGGCTTTAATTGGATGTCTTGCCTTACATCAGGGTTATATCATCTCAGAAGCATGAGGGTTTTGGTTTTTTGTTTGTTTGTTTTTGTTGTTATTTTGTTGTCTGTTTGGGTTTTTTTTTTACTTTGGTGCAAAACCTCAATACAGAATCACACAGGCTCTAGCACAAAGCACCACTGAGTTGTGAAAGAGAAACAGATATATACAGAATTCAGCAGTTCTGGGTAAATACATCTGATTCAACATCTGGTCAATTTTAGGGCATCTTAACTACTTCCAGAACTCTACTTATCTTAATACAGATAAAAGGATATAAAGTAGGTCAGTTCTCCATTTTCATGCTAACCATATTTGTGTTTTTAGAAAGGATATAATTTTAATTGTATTGAAGGCACTATCACAGACTCAGGGTTAAAGTGTCTTGAGCTGCTAGAATTAGAGAAAAGATTTCTAAGCAATATAGGTTTATGTGAAAGATTCAAAAGTCTAAGATTAAAATCCACTTTTTCTGAGAAAGTTCATATTTGTAAGAACTCCTGATAACAGTATGCAAATACCATAAAAAACTGCAGGAAAAAAAAAACAGAAGCCAGTGATGCTTAATTAGAGGCCTCAAGAGATTGTTTAAAAATCTTGAACAAAGTAGTACACATACTCATGCACTCAATTAATTCACATGCCCTCTATCCGCTAGCAAGGGTTTATTTCAAATCTATTGCCATGAACAAGAAAGAACAAACTCATCTGTATACATTTGCAAGCCAAAGCTGCTCTGAACAGAGCAAGCGAGTAGAAAGGATGCAACTTCTATTATTGAGATAGCCACAGCAATCCAAGGACAAAATTTAGGCCAAGTATCCTGGATAAGACATTAATTTCATAGAATAATGACCATTCACAAAGGACAATCAGTGTAAGTTGTTCAAAGTACAGAATACCATGCCATCAACACATAACTGAAAATGGTGGAAAACGCATTACAGTTTTACTACTGTGAGGTAAGCTTTGATTCATACCATATGGCCTTACAAGACAAGCACGTGTGCACGTCTGCACGTGTGTGCACGAACGCTGAGGGCTCCAACCCGCAACTGTATCCATCCCAGTTTTCTAGCAGAAGTAAGGAGAAGACAAGAGGATTCCAGTAAACACTAAATTAATAGTTTTTCAGAGTAATTCAGGAAAGCTAATCACACTGACTCACTATTTTTGTCTCAGAAACCCGTTAATTAACAAAAACTGAGATAAATTAAGATGTAAAGATAATACCTAGCTTCAAGATAACACATCTGTTTAACATGGTATAAAACATACAATATTTTTATTTCCTCCTCAGGCAAAGAGGTTGAGTGAATGCAATACATGGTTACCTCATAAAATCATGTGTCATCAGTCTGGGTTTAAAATTTTAAAAAAGGCTAAACCAAGTATTATACTAGGAGCACAGAGAACATTATTCACAAGTTCAATTAGTTATCAGCAAAACTCTCTGAAATCAACATTTATCTGTGTTGCCTCACTCTTTGAATTAAAATAATTGCTTCTTAGGGTATTTTCCATATTGTAACTACAGACAAGTACTGACTTTTCAACAGCACCTTGATTTGAAGTGTTTTATCCTCCTGCTGCTTAAGAACATGAAATGAGATTCTGATGCTACTAGCAATGTTAAGCTTGCAAGGATGTTTGAAATACAGACGTGTTTACATGACTACTTTTGAATATGTAGGTTGTCCTCTGGCAGACTGAAACAAAGTTAAAAATTAAGCTCAACTCAATAGGGAAAGGAAGGTGAGGGAAAAAGCAAAAGGAAGAAGCAGCAGCTTGTAGCTGAAGCCTATTCAAACTTCATTTCCTGTACAGGAACTTTAACGTGCCATCCCAACATTTTTATGCTTTTTCTATTTGCACACCCCCCCCCCCCCCCCAATTTTCATTACACATATATATTCAGAAATCAAGCTTGCCATCCATTTTGGGGACAAGTGGCTGTGCATCTACTTACAAAAAAACTATCCTCAAATTTGAGCATCAGCATGGCAGGTGGGGGCTGTCTGCCTCCCCAGGAAGCAGAAAGCAAGCCCAGGCTGCTGACGCACACTGTGCTGTCCATGGCCAGGCAGCTTTCTGCCTTCACCCTTCACACGCATGCAAGCGTGACAAAGAAAACCACGGAACGGCAAGAAAACGGTGACTAAATCTGAAAATTATTGCACAAGGGTCCAAGAGGAGACTGCCATGACTCAGTACCAGTAAATCTGCTAAAAGCTCCTTAATCATTAGAGCAAAAATGGCATGGATTAAGACTCAACTCTTGTGTGGCCTTAGTTTATTTCCCAGCCCTGACCTAGACAGTGTGCCACCTTGGTCACCATACTTTCTCTTTACTCCTGACCTCTTCTTCTGCACAATAGAAGTATCTTCCTCATCCTGTGACTAGAGAGTAAGCAATGGGTGTTTCATCTAAGGAATGTAGACTCTTCTATTATAATAACTTTTATTAGAAACTCAAGATGCTGTAAGAATAACTTAGAGATGCAACTTGGCAAGAGAAAGCTCTATTCCTTTTGGCAAACATTTGCACCTCCTTCAAATCCTTTGGGCTGTTAAAAGCTCTTCTGAATTTTAACAACTTCATTATCTCCACAAAGACACAACAGAAAGCAAGCAATGATCAGCCCTACTACTCAATACTGTCAGATACTACTTGTTTATAGTCAGCCCTCAGATGTACCAAAGCTCTTTCGTGATGGACTATTTAGAGTACAGCCTTACTAGCTGTTACTCTGTATAGCAGGAGACAGAATGGCATACAGTAACAGTGAGGCAAAGAAATTTCTGCCCCATGTCAGCATCACGGTCAGGAAACTCCTGTGCATTTGCTCTTCCTCCAATTCAACATATACCTTCTTGGAAATACTAAAATCATCACAGTTTTGTAAGGTACAAGTACACAGATTAATACCTGGACTGAAAAAGCGCCTGAGAGAGTTTGGTCATAAGAATTTGAGCTTTGATATTTCCTACATGCAATTAGTCTAGGGACAAGGGAAGCTACCACTCAATCATTCTGAGTGGCTAGCTGATGCAAGACTTACTACTTAAATGCATCAGATATTAAAAAAGCATCTTTGTTTATGTGCAATCATCCATGGTAAACAAAGATTCACTACTGCTCTGAAGGAATCTCCAAGGCTTTCACTTATTTATAAGAGTTAGATCTTAAGAGCTTATATACATTCTTTTTTCATTTTTCTTTGCTACAGAAGAATTTCTGAAAGTATGGAGTATTCACTTAAAAGCATACATTAACTTGCACAGGGCAATAACCATTAGGACACCACCACAAAACTTTCTAGGACACCACCACAAGAACAGCTCTACTTTCTGTTACCTAGCCCCTCAAAACCTGAGGATTTTTTCTGTGCAGGAACTTAGCTTGTGACATGACACTGCTTCAATCTCCTTTCTAATAACAACATCTGCCTGCTGAGAGTGCTCATCAGCTCTTTCAGCAGCAGTAGTAAACCATGCTTTAAAAAAAAAAAAAAAAAAAAAGTAGAATGATGTTACTGAAAGATTAACTACATACTCACAGGTAAAATTACTAATTAAAACAAGATCTCCAGTGAGATTCTGAACATAGCTGAAGAGTGCCAAGTAGTTATTGCTGAGGTAAAGCTTCCCAGAGCAGATAGCTCTTCATATCTGATCTAAAGAAGGAAGTTCTTATCTAATCAAATGTCTGGAAAAACGAATAGTTTTCAACAAGAATTTTAGTACACCGGGTTCTCTTCCTTCAACAACTGATTTTTAAAGTACTTTTACTAGTTTAATATTCCAAAATATTGCTGCTGTTACAGCTCAATAACTTGCAGCAGTAAACTTGAAATTCATCCCATTCAAAGCTCTTGCTCCTACTGCTTCAGGCTGTTTAAAGTAAAGCAAGTGTTATTTTTAATTTTCACATAGACTGCTAATAAGATTTACATCAAGTAAGTTTAATGCTATAGTTCCCTCTAAAAAGTTTTAACTAGAAGTATACTAAAGAATGAAATAACTGAATAAACATAATGAATGAATAACTATATAAACAAAAGAAATTTTAACTTTTGAAGAAAACAAGCTTCTTCATATTAAAGTTTTAATAGTAGGGAAAAACATAACAGTCCCCACACACAGGCACTCTGCAAAACAATGAAAATATAGCTCTCATTTCAAACATCTGTGTTCCTGACTCCTGTAAATCATACATCATGAACCTAAAGACTGGCTCAAACTTAAGTTATTTGCCAGGACCTCGACTGCAGCACCACATGCTGAAATAAGCTGAGTTGCAAGAATACTCTGGGTACAGCAGCAAAGCTAAAAGAGCAAGTACATTGCTGTGCTTCACTGTGTCTGTCAGGGTTATTACCACAAGTAGCTTTTTAAACTTCCCTAATATTTGTCCAGGTCAGCATGCTACTCAGCAGGTTTCAGAACTTGCCAGGAGCACAATTCAGAGGGAAGCAGAGAGCTGTTGCTCCCACCTTGAGCTGATGCCACCCATTCTGCAAACACAATGTGGCGCCTGGACAAGCTGATCGCCCCGCTGCCCAGCAGCCCGTCCCCGCCTCGCCCCTGCAGACCATCAGTCCCGTCTCCAGAGCTCCTGGACCCACTTACTGCCCTAGCAATGCTTGTCCAACTCAAACAAACAAGAAATGTCCATGAACACTCCCTAGCAGACTTTCCTGTTGGTCTGCACCAAAAGCACTCAAAGCCTTTCAAGATATGAGTGCCAACACAAGGACAGAAGGAGGAAGGGCAGGATAAGGAGTGAAAAGTTCTTATCTCTCAGCAGACGCCCTGGTCTAGGAGACATCAATGCAGAAGCACAGTAACTAAGGAAAGCAAGGCAATTACCTGGAGGAAAGCGGGAATTGCTCTGCCTGACAGACAGTTCAGGGAGGAGTGACCAGACCCAATCAGACATCATGCACTAATTATGCCAAATCGTAGTAAAACACTTAAGCTCATAAGCATAATACTACAAATACAAATGGTTTAGAAATGTAAACAGATAATAACTCTTGCCTGAGTCTTGAGAAATGCAAGATAACCCAGCCAGGTAATACAAGAATGTGTGTTCCTCCACATAGCTCATTACATGGTATATATTCAGTAGCTCTAAGGCCAAGCCAGAAGGCAACACCACAGTGATGAAACTTCCAGTTACAGTATCTGAGGGAGGATTCATCCGACTAAATGGGAGTACAAACAGCATTGTCTAGGCTGCCACGCTAGTCAGTGCAGACCCACAGAGCACAATTCATCTGATCAAGCATGCTTATTCCAGGTGACAGGAATGACACTCAGCTCGATTAGCTGAAAAGATGAGATCTTCATGTCTGTAAAAGGACCGTGGATGACTACCCAAGATGTAGACACTTGCAGACTGCAGACACCTGAGTTAGCGAGATGCCTCCTACTCCAGATGACAATCGCATATCCCTCATGTGAGATGTCTCACATTCACATATCAAGTACAGACTGAGAGGTGAGATGTTTCAATCTTAACCTTTCACTTTGCACAGCTGTCCACGGTATAGTGGAGAGCAAGAGGGCTGGACAAAACTGCTGATACATTAACTTCCTCCCAGCAGCAGTTCAAATACAGCATTTACCTTAATTTGTTGTTGCTTTATCAAGCAAGCCTCACAACACCATTTGAGAAAGACTTGTTGCCATATTAGCATACATCCTTGCCTCTCTTGCTTACATAATACAGTTTATTCAGTAATGACAATCATAAAGGTGGGATGGAACAAGAGGGAGCTCCCAACACTGCTATCCCCCTCTGTTAAAGGCTTCTGTTTTCTTTAAAAAGGCAGGAGTACGTTAATGCCTCTAACTCTTATTTACCCCAGCATTTACTGACTGTCAAGGTAAGCTCCCCTTACTGTTCAACACTGCTACTGGATTACACCTACCACACAGTGCCGCGGTCCCCAGCACTTCCGTGGCCAGAACTTAAGAAAGCTGGAAGCATTTTGCACCTTACTGGATTCAGCTCCTTTGTTGTCCCCATGTCAAAAGGATGCTGCTACTTCCTTCCCCTTGGCTCCCACCCCCCTGCCCGCACCCCATTTCCTCCCTGCTAACTGTTCCTGGAAGCCTGGTTCCCACCACGCAGAGAGGCTGAGGGTGGCTCCTGAAAGACTCACCCCAGTCCAGCAAGGCTTATGTGAGGTCCCCTCTAGTGTTATGTGCTCTTGTCTCCCCAACTGAAAAACAACCATTATAGCAGCTTAGCAGAGTTCTCCGTGGTGCAGATTCCTACTCACAGTGACAGGGAAGCTTCACCTCCTGGTGCATGAGGTGCACAGATAATGGATGAAGACAGGATTTCACTCCCTAGCATGCTTCCACAGTATGGCATGGGCAATGACAGCTCACAGAATTGCAGAAGCTAAGAGTAGGAACAATTAAGAGATATCTTCAGTGGTGGATTTCCAGGGACTTTCGTGTCCTGCTTGCACAGAAATATACTTTTTATCCACAGCAGCTCTGCTTAAATATACCAAATCCCCCAAGTAGATGGTAAGGGACCCAAATTTACAGGCTATATTGTACTTAATTTTTCCTTCAGATTGTCTCAAGATCTATTGCTCTTCAAGGTAGCAAAAAACTGAAATGGATATATCTGAGCCAGAACACTGTCATTATACATGAAATTAAAATGTAGCTCTATGTTGAAATATACTTAAGGGCTGAGACTTGCCATTATGTCAGATATGATTCTGTCTTAATATTTTAAAGTGAAAGAGCCAATGCATTTATTAAAAGCAACAAGAAATTACAGTATGTTCACATTCTTATGGCTTGGTATTAACAAATATATATGTATCTTTTCAGTTTCCATAAAAAGCATGTGTATAATGCCTATTACCCATGCACAACAAGCCAAATATTACATCAACTGAAAAGTTAATGTAAACCAGCTTACAGGAAAATGTTTCTGGAATTTCTGAAGAAAAAAAAAAAAAAGTACTCAGTTCTCTTTGGTATTTCCCAAAGCAAAGTGTTTTAGTGTATATTATTAGCATGTATTATATTCAATATTATTAAACTCATTTTTTCTAGTAAATACAACCCTTTGCACAGGCTTCTTGCCTCCCTTATTTGTGCTCCCTGACAGGTAAATGGTATAACCACTGAGACCTGTGGAAGAGGGAGAGTACAGACAGTGCAGTTCTCTTGGAAGTTGCCTTTTTTCATACCTAGAGGCAGAACAGATATATACTGGGGCAAATGGAAATTAATCCTACAACAAATATAGCTTGCATAAGGAAATCAGTGTATAAAGTAAGAGAAATACTAAAAGTGCACAAATTGATTTCAATTTGCAGGTGTTTTGTAGATACTATTTAGTTTGTCTTTGGCTGACTGGAAAAATAATTATCTGCCTAAATTATAAGCTCATGTACACAACACAATTGTATTGATCAAATGTACTAGAGTAATTCGAGATATGTGGAAAAGGAGCATCATCTCAACCATACTTCTATCCAACAGCCAAACTTCAAGCAGGGTTGTTAAGAAATACTGTTAAAGCTGAACCACCAAGCTGCCAGGTACTGTGCGTCCCCATACTGACACACCTATGCATCGAGTTTCCTCGCTGTGTGTTTTCCTCTCAGCTTTCTTCACGCACCAAGACTGTGGCTAGTCATTGTCCACAGAAGACAAGAGTAAAAAATTAATGTGAAGTTTATACTAACGGGAATGACATTTCTGCTCCTCCACGCACCAAAACCATTGGAAGTTTCTTAAGTTTCCCAACAAACCTTAAAGCACTATCCTCTTCCTCCCCAGCACACTAATGCATATACCTGGGCTTCTGTTAAATTAACAAGCATATGGTAAAACTGCATTTCATTGCTATCAGAAACCTCTCCTGGAGAGAGGAAACTGCTATTTGAAACCATTCACTTGACCAGAAGTTGGCACAGAAAGCAGCCGTCCCTAAAAATTTCATGAACCAGGTTCCAGTCTCCAGCTGTAAGAGGTGTCAGTGTGAGGTTTAAAGAAAAAAATACAAGAGAGGGAGAATTTTTTTTTAACCTTTGTGTTAGGTAACACATGGCAGTTAACACCATCTCAATACACAAGTGACCACAAGGAAAGCCAGCCTGTGAATTTGCTGTTACTTGACAAATGCATACACACATTATTTAAGGTAAGCTGAACCACTTACTGCAAGATACTACAAGCCAAAAGGGTGAACAAAAATGTTTAGCAGAAAAAGACTTCAGTTTCAAACCCTCAGCTCATCTAGATGACTTGTTCATCTGACAGAAAAATGAGTTACTAGGTGTTTGCAAGCATTAGTAGTTCAAGGTAAACATGGAAAAAAAAATAAAAATCTAGTGCCTACCTGGATCTGATAACCAACAAAACCTACAAACACCTCACCCTCGTTAAGATTTTACAATACTATCTAGTACTAAGTAAGCAATTTGCTCCTCCACTAAAATAAAACATCTTTTGTACTTCTTTAGAGCAATTTAGCTTCTACTCTTATGAGTCCATTTGTGGTCTCAATGAAATAAACTCTTGCATTTGAAGGTCATTAGTAATTCGCCACTGATTGAGAAGAGGTAGTAGAGCAGTGCAAAAAGAAAGAAAGACTTTTTTTTTTTGCATCATCCAAACTTTATCATCGTGGCTAAAACTGCAACCTTGGGATAATCACCTACTTGAGGGGGGGGGAAAAAAAAAAAAAAAAAGAGCCAAGAACTTGATGGTCTCCTGATAGCTTTAACTGTGCTGTCCAGAAAAATAGCCCTTACAAGATGCCCAGCTGAAATGGTTGTGAAATTAGCTTTCACAATGTCAGGTAATGTAATGCATGTTTGCAAGCAGGCAGGCAATTCCAAACAGCAGCACTCAAGCATCAGCCCTGCTGTCTCCTGTGCACACGGAGGGAGAAGACACTGCGGATTCTGACAAAGCAGCAACAGCTGAACTTTCATTCAACAACGTGCTAGAAAAAAAAAAAAAAAAAGTATCTGCACGATTTCATTCTGGGATTACGAAGGTGGGATATCCTGAGCACATTCATCTAGGAGTAGGCTAGTCCTTGAACTGGGTGCTATTTATTACTCAGATGTTATTATTCATAACTTCTTTGTTTTGAAGAACTAATGAAATGTAAAGACCAATGAAGACATGAATTAAAACCAATACCCACCGCAGCAGACAAAAGCCATACTGGACTTCTGTACACCACCACAATATTCTAAGATTGCTTTTAGAAGAGCCTTCCTAGCATCTACAAATGAATCATACTTATCTTCTATCAGGAAACAAAATCTACAGGTGACAAAAAAATGTAACCCCTTCTCAAATCACACTGATGTTGCTTACATCCTCCCTGGGTTAGTGCTACCTCTTCATGTAACTCTTAAACTCCTATTTGCCAAGGCTCCCTAAGCTTAAAAGGAATCTGTTCATAGGAAGAAAACTCACTGTGTATTTTGTCTGTACTCAGACGAATCACCAGTTCACAATAGGAATGCAGCTAAAAGGTTGGTTTGTTTTAATTAAAACATCTACACATTCATTTCAGCATTCAAACCAATTTAAGATTTAGAATACTCAACAACAATTGAATTGAAAAGAACAATTAAAAACCAGCAACCAAAAAAACCCAACCCCAAAAAACAGCACCAAAAAACCTTGAAACCATGATTTAGTCCTCATCCGAAACACTTGTCAGGTTTTAACTATTTCAGAGAAGTAAAGAGGGAAAGCCTTAGCAATCCTAAAGTGTACCTTCAAGGACTTCTAACAACCTCACTGCTGGGGCTCTAAGCATCAACCCTGACAAAAATGAACAACTGTGAATCCACTCTGTGTGGATTTTACCATATTAAAGAAAATAAATTACTGAAACTTAGAGGGTATCTCTGTGACCTTCAGAGGCCACAATAGATCTGCATAATGAATCAAAAAAGGTAACAGTGTGCCAAAGTAATCAAATTCTCTAAATAGGGTGCTAAATGCAGAGCCTAATTACGAGTACTTTCCATATTAACAAATTACGTAATCAGTCTGGCCCAGCAGAATTTGAAGCTGGGACTGTCTGAACGTACGTCTGAGAGCAGCGAAAGAGAGAAATGCTTGATGCAAAGCATCACTCCTCATCCCTTCTTTAACCAGAACACTGGTTACAAATCCCACCTTCAAATAGCTCTAAATTCAAGACTTATTTATTTGGTCTGTTAACACAGGCATGGAACATCTTCCCTAGTCTGTCCCACCATGAGGAGGGTTCTCTGCCCTAGTTTCTTGTAACTTGGCCAATAATAAACATTGCAGCTGAAGCAACTACTCCCTGATGGCATCCTCTGGCTTTCTCACCTCCACCTTTCTTCCAGTCCCTTGGCTTTTCACTAGTCTCTTCTCCCACAAGGGGAAAGTCAGCCATCTGCAAATACTCCTGAACTTTGGCAATGGCCCTTCACCTGTAGCTACAACTATCACCACGGTGCTAAAAGAGCAGGAGGGAAAAACATTTGGTTTAGGTTTTACAACCATTTAGCACTTACTGTGCTCAGTATACAAAAAAGGAATGCGCCCAGTACCAAAACTCTTTTCCCCAGAAGATGTTCACACCTGATGATTAGGAACTTATTCAAGGCTACAAGCTGGCAGCCCATAAACTTTCAAAAAAGGACTCATGGTAAGTAGCTGATAACTAGTGAGCAGAATACACTTCAGTATGAGATTAGCTCCACATATCCACTTACATGTCCAAAGAGTAAAGACTGGGCTTGTAACAAGACTTTGGAAAATGGTGCTATGTATAAAAACTCACATGTTCTTAAATGGAAGATAAAATTAGACAATTCTATTTAGATAGAAATGTTCTCTACTCACTGACAGAGCTGCTATTGCTTGAATAATGAGGCTTGATGTGGATGTAGCAGCTATAGAGACAAGTCTTTCCACATACTGCGAATTGAGCTTGACAACAGAAGATGAGATGGCCAGGGTAGTTGAAAGGCACTAATTTTGCCAATACCTCACCACTTTGATCACATATATGAAAGAGATTTTCCATATGATACAGAAGTTACAATAGATTTTGATATTACCTTGGTATCTGAAGTGCTAGCTCCAAGGGATGAACACAGTTCTGTTTTTCTGGCATGCTTATCAATAAACTCAGTACAGGCTCAAATCTACTGGCCCCTGAGTTACAGTTTAGTATTTCTTATTCCAGAACTGATATTGTTTTGTCATTAAGAAAAGTCAGAGTGGTAGGTTTTGCTACAAGATACCAATACTTTCTGAATAGTCCATATGAGAGCACAGGCCCACCTGGGTCTGACACTATACCGCAAGTACAACCACGAAAGGAAAGAGTTCAAGAAGATTACTATTAACGTTTTCCTTCTTGTGGCAAGCATCGCTTACGGACTCTTACAGACACGCGAGACAGGAAAGCTTAGAGAGGAGAGGACACAAGTGCCCTCTCTGTGTGGCGTACTTCCACCCAACGCAGTGGGAAGGACGCTGCCAACCCACAGCCACGAAGGCTAAGCCCGTGTGCGACCTCTCATCCCAGACGGCACATTTAGCCACTTGACCACAGACACCACAAGGCTCACACTGACCACGGGGGAGGACACGTTTCCTCCCAGCACATTTCATACCCTGAAGCAGGCAAGTTTTCTGCTTCCTAACACATCTGTGATCCCAGCAGGCGCGATGCTGCCGCAGGACCCACGCTGGAGCCTGGCGGGAGGAGGCTGATGGAGGGGCTGTCCTCCTCCCAACGCCAGGCCGAGGGCAAGCGGGGCACGGGGGAGCGTCTCCCCCGGCCGAGTTTCCAGAGGG
>NW_010290651.1:34454-43913 GCF_000700745.2 Antrostomus carolinensis | reverse complement strand
AGCTCTGTCCCAGCTGAAAACCAGGACACAGATCTTCCCAGGAGGACATTCATTTTGTGACTTGAAGAAAACAGGGGAGGGCAGCAGCTTGTGTTCTTTAGTGTTTCTGGGGCAGCAGACCAGGACAGGTCTCCCATATCTTTTTGCAGACTGCCTTGGCTTCCTTTTCTTGCCTGGTGAAGGAGGGCCTCCATGTGCTTGGGGCTTGACTCCAAGCTCAGAGGTTGGGTCTGTGAAGGGCTTTCAAGCGTTAGCCAAGAAGATGAGTCTGTGCATGTGTCTGTGGAGGCGTGGGGGAGGGAACATTGCTCCCTTGTGCAGTCGCACAGAACAAGCCACAATCTGGCGTGCTTTTGGTTATTAATAGCTAGAATATGGAAGTAGGACAAATATCCATCCTGATTTATCCTGACCTGAATAATCCATACAGTCTTCAGGCCATAGACTAGTGATTCTGTCTCTAGCTGTCACATTCCTGAATTTTAGGGAGCAATATCTGTGACTATTTTGTGTCATGATGATCAATGTCACATTAAAGAGAGAAGCCTGCAGACAGGCGTGTTGAGCTGAGCGAGCGCTGCTTGATGAGGGGAGCACTGGGGTGGGGATCCATCTCGCTGTCACTCCATGCTGTCAAAGAGGATGAGACAAAAGATCCCCAGGGAGAGGTCACCGCGGCCTGGGGCTGTGCTGCTGGGGTGCAGAGAGCAAGAACGATGCTCCAAGAAGCAGGACACAGGTGGAGGAGAGGAGTCAAAGAGTGGAGAAGCAACACCGAAGGAATCAGGAGATGTTTGATTCAGGAGCAGGGAGTGGGGAGAGAAAGAGAGAGAGATGTGCAAAAGCCTGTATCCCTGTGGTTAACCATTCCTAGGCAGGATCAGGCTGTTCTGTGCATGTGCAAACTGATACAGGAATATTGGGCTGTTGAGATTGCAGGAATTAAAATTAGGAGTGATGAGACTTGGGAAAGGCTCAGTGGTATTACTGGAAGTTGAGCATTTTTTCTCCTTTTTGCTTCTAAAAATCATGAATACATTGAATCCCACATTTTTCTTCTCCTCCCAGCTTGCAGCATGGTGTTTTTCACACCTATTTTTGAAATCACAGCAACTTTTTTTTTTACCAAATGTGCAGATTTACCATTGTGGCCTACTTATATTCCTAGCATGTGAAGAAAGACAAACAAAAGGGCATTAACTGTGATAAATCCAGCAAAAAGGTGCCAGGGACACAAATCAGAGGTCCTCATTTGGTCAGTTTTTTTCTGCTGAGTACCACACGAACTGGCATGATTCTGGAGTAAAGGATGCAAGCTGGGAGAATACGGTGCACATTTGCATCCTGCTGTTGTTCTGAGTGTTATTCTGGTAACAATTTTCTTTTTCTGGATGGGTACACAAAAAAGCAATAAATATTATTGCTGACTGCATTTTAGAAACTGCAAGTGTTAGATGGAACATGGGCCTATTTACTAGGGGTAGAATGAGTATATAGGGAAACAAATCCTTGCCCAGAAGTATTTAAAGCCTTATATTAAATCAAGACACAAAGTGAGAAACAAGAGTAGCATGAAATGAAGATGGCTGTGCTAACAGTCTGCTGTTATTTAAGCCAACTAATGAACAATTTGGTAGCTTCAAATCTTCTAACATTTTGTGTGTGTTGTGACATGTTTCTGTTCTGCTTTAATGCAAATAAGTAAATACAAGAATTATCATAGAATCATTGAAAAAATTTGGATTCTTTTGTGGGGATTTTTCATAAGGAAAAGGTGAAAGAGGATTCTCATAATATAGAATCATAGAATCAGAGAATCACAGAATGGTCTGGATTGGAAGGGACCTCCAAAATCATCCAGTTCCAACCCCCCTGACACCAGCAGGGACACCTTCCACTAGACCAGGTTGCTCAAAGCCTCATCAAACCTGGCCTTCAACACTTCCAGGGAGGAGCAGCCACAGCTTCTCTGGGCAACCTGGGACACTGTCTCACCACCCTCACACCAAATAATTTCTTCCTCACATCTCATCTCCATCTCCCATCTTCCACTTTCAAGCCTTCCCATCACCCCTTGTTCTGTCACTCCCTGCCCTTGGCCGAAGTCCCTCCCCAGCCTTCCTGGAGCCTCTTCAGGTACTGGGAGGCCACTAGAAGGTCTCCCTGGAGCCTTCTCTTCTCCAGGCTGAACAGCCCCAACTCTCTCAGCCTGTCCTCACAGCAGAGCTGCTCCAGCCCTCGCATCATCCTCCTGGCCTTCTCTGGACTGGCTCCAGTAGGTCCATGTCCTTGTGCTGTTGGTGTCCCCAGCACTGGAGGCAGCACTGCAGGTGGGGTCTCAGGAGAGGATCTGTTTCACATAGGCTTTCCAATGTTGCACGACGTTGCATTTTTTATATGCCATGCAGATCACATCCCCAATAAATATGTGATTTTTCTTGTAATTTGTAAAACTTACAGCTTCTTCCCCAAACACACGTTTTTACTTCTTCCTGCAACCCCCCTCATCCAGGTGTGTGAGGTCTCTGTGCCACAGAGGTCATGGAGCAGGTTCGTGGAGCAATTCCTACTGACTCCAGGTTAGACATCAGTTCTGGTGCTGTCCATCTCCTTGTCTTTTTCCTGTGGAGATGACCATGTGAGGAAGCTGTTAGCCTGCAATGGAAGATCTGTGAACTGAGTCAGAGCTGCAGCTGCAGGTTTTAGTGGGGTTCATCCAAGTGGGACTCAGCCAACCCAAAGGGTGTGCTGAGCTGAACACATCCCAGTTCCCCACGAGGACATATAGCATATACCATGCTGACAATCATTTGTTTTTAGCATAGGTAATCACTGATACGTTCTTCTGAGTGAGATTCATAGATGCTGATTGCATTTACTGCATAAATGACTTAATTATTAAAATCAGGTCATTTGAGCCCCAAAACTATTAACATGCAAACTATTAGCATAATTTCATAAGCTAATAAATCAAGCACAGGAAAAGAATTAAGCGGTTCCTAGTGATAAGTGTTTCTTCAGAGATTAAGAAACACAATTTTCTTATGCATATATTAACATTTTAAAAGTGAATTCATGCAAAAGCAATTTTTCTGCATATATAAAACTTATGTTTAATAATCTTTATACTCAGCCTCCGGAGCTGTTTCGAAATTAATGTTGTTCCTCAAATCACTGTACGGGAATTTGACTGAACTCGCTAGCCTGTTTTGATATACTCTACCTGTAAAATTCTTTATACCTTTATTAAACAGTCAAAGTTAAGAAATAAAACAAGCCAAGATATGATTTGGAAGAAAAATAGCTTGGATTCATCTTAGATAATGAATTGTTCATCCAAGGTAAATTTTGCATTCTTAATCTTAAGCAGTACCAATGAAATTTTAATTATCGCTATAATTGCAATCTAGAACTGTGGTTGTCGTCTTATTAAAGTGGTGCATTAAAATTGATTTAATTCCCATTTCTTATGTAATAGAATGTAATATTGGCCAGAATAATGCAGAAATAGGCTCCTCTATTCTCTTTGCTGTCTAGATTTAAAATAATACAGTAATACAACTGTAATTATTTAGATATACAAAAGTTACAGGGAAACAAAGAAAATTCCAATGTAAATGAAACTGTAATCAGCAACAGATGACAATGCCCAGGGATTTTATTATGTTAGGAGACATCCATGATTTATTTATGTTTAGCTGGTTTTGTTTTCCAGCTCCTAACCTACTGGCTTAGTTTGTTTAGTATAGTTCTTTTTCAATATGAGGCACCCAATGATTTGCTCTGAGGAATAAGAGAACAAAATATTTCCAGACTGGTGCTCACCATACTGGGTAGTTTGAGTCTCTCGGTTCCTACAGCAATACTACAGCCTCTTCCTTTTCTAGCCCAAGTGTGAAAAAACACTCAGAGAGCTTTTAGCAGTTGCTTGTGCTTGCTGCTGTTGAATGGTTGACTTGGCTAAGACATCACCACCCTGAGAACTGCCTCTTTGGGGAAGGTTGGCTTGTTGCTGTCCATCTCCCTGAACCCACTCACCCCGTGGACAGACAGAGACTGCTGCTGGCACAAGGGTGGTGTCATGGTTTTGCTGGGATATAGCTAATTTTCTTCTCAGTAGCTAGAACAGCACTGTGTTTTGGTTTCAGTGTGGGATCCATTATGAGAAGAATGTTGATTATGTCCTAATATTATTATTGCTGCTGCAGTGCAAGTTCACCATGACTAGGTAGTTTGCAAGTGCAAAGGACTAGGAGGGGGGAAGCGTAGTGACTAGCAAAACCCAAAACTGACATTTGGCTCTGCCAATGAGGTATTCCACATCATATCATGTCATGTTTATTGGTATATTAACCAGGGTTGACCAGAAAGCTGGGTATTCTCTCGGGGATGGCTCGGGCTCTTGCTTTTCTGGGATTGTGGTTTCAGTTTCGGGACTGGGCATCAGTCGGCGAGTGGTGAGCAACTGCACTGGGCATCACACATTTGCATGTTCTATTATTATTATTATTATTTTATTTCAATTAGTAAGTTGTTTTTATCTGAACCCATGAGTTTTCTTGCTTCTAATTCTCACCCCTACTCCCTGGGGGAGAGATTGAGAGAGCAACTGTGTTTGGCTGCAGCCAAAGGTGTGAAATAGCCACAGGAGGTAACAACAACATGCAAGAGGGGACATGTGGGGACACCCTTCTTCATGGAAGCTGATTGCTAAGTTTGTTATGCTGCAATTTGAAGCCACAGGCTCGAGAGCCAGAGTATTGACCCGAGCACAGTGGTAGTGGTCACCCAAGCACAACTGAGGTAGCGGGACAGTCAACAGAGAGCCTGTGTGGAAGGAGAGTTAAAAAAGGAACATATTACAGTCAGTGTTGTAGTGGTGTAGCTCATGTGGTGGGTGAGTTCATCAAGCATTGGAATAGGCTGCCCAGGGAAGTGGTGGAGTCACCATCCCTTGAGGGGTTCAAAAAACGTGTGGACATGGCACTTCAGGACATGTTTTAGTGGGCATGGTGGTGTTGGGTTGATGGTTGGACTTGATGATCTTGGAGGTCTTTTCACCCTTAACGATTCTGTGATTCTATGAGCTGGGCCTGTAGCTCAGAAGACCAGGTATTAATTACCTGAATAAGGAAACAGCAGAGCATTGTTGATGTGCAGTTTTCCATGTCTGTTGTCCAAACCATTCTTGTTCCTGGCCTTTTTGCATATCAGGAAGTACAGGGATGTTGTAAATCCCCAAAATTATTGGTGTTCTTCTTACCTTTCCCCATTTGGAGGATTCAATGCCTCATTCCTCAGTTATGGTCACTTTTACATTCTTCCTTTTAAAGTAGATACTGAATTACTGCTGCTCCTGGCAGGTCTTTAGCTTGTTTGGAGGCTGTGCATTGCTATTGTATATGCTTATATCATTTGTATCTGTTAAGGGTTCTCCTGGGATGTGTTTCAGGTATGTCTTCAGAAGGATTTATCACAACTCCATTCCAAATCATAAACTCATTTTTCAATGTTTGTGTAACTGATTGCACGGAGGAGATGATGTATCTAGCACAGGGCAAGTGACAACACCCATGTGAAGTGGTATTTATGATAATTTTCTAATCAAAATATGAGTAATTGTACTACAATGGTGATGGACTATTTGGCAGTGTAGCTTTCCATATTGCTGAAGCTAAATAGGAAAAAGGAGATGTGAAATCTTGTCTGAATAGATTGGTATGATTTGGGAGTTTTTACAACATAACAGTCCCACTTGCAGTCAAACGGAGGTTTCTGTGCAAATGCAAAACCTGACTTGGTTGCTTTGTTCCTATCTAGTAGAATCCTGTTGAAGTTGAAGGCAGATTACTCACCTGACTAAAATTTCTGGGTCAGGTTCCACATTTGCATGAATGAATATGTGTAAAAACAAGAATTTGAATTTCCAGGATTCTGTAATAATTATTCCCAGGTATCACTGATATCTTCCCTTTTAAAATGTTAATGAATCTTTTTTATGTGGAACACCCAACGTGAAGTACTTCACTTAGCCAGGCAGCATCCTGATTTTCAGCAGGGTGTAAAGATGAAGGTTCCTCCAGGCAGTGTTCGTCACACCTATCCCAGGCTCTTGCTCTCACTGCCTCTCAGAGGACTCTGTTCCTCTCCACACGCTAGGGGAGAAACCTCAGAAGATATTTAGCAGGCAGAACGAAGGCATCTCTGCCCAGGTTCAATGAACATCCCTCAAAGATAATTCATTTGAACCACAGAATTTATGTTTCATTGGGTTTTTTCACTGTCGCTGTTCATACTGCCATGTTTTCTTTTTCAACCTATTTATCTGCTTTGTCTGTAAAGTGCCACCCCCTGATGAAGTGGTAAATTCAGCATGGAAGTAATTTCTAGTAGAAACCAGTTTCTGGAGTACCTGTTTATCAAGGCTCACTGAGCAGTGGAAAAGGATATTTTTAAAAATCAAGTCTTTGAATGATGGCTTCTTAATTACATTAAAAGCTTGTTCATTCACTAATCTGACCACTTCTAACCTACTCCTAACACATCATACACACTTTCCAACTCATGAAGGAAGAAAATGGAGACAAACAGACTGTGTTGTCTGTGCCTGGCAATTGCAGTGCACATCAGTGGTGGGAGGATGAACGTAAGATCAAATCCACCTCTAAGGGATTCCCTTAACATGAAAAACCTGCTTTACATGAAAGTGCGTATAGGGCTGCACTTCCCAAGCACAGTTCAGAGCCAGGAAGAGCCTGGTGGAGGCATTCAGTTCTAGATGTTCCCAGTTTTCTTCCTGCGTGTCTGCAGTGGCGGCTGTGCTACCCTGTACCTCTGTAACCCATCCCAGGAATCCTGCCTGTCCTCCATGGCTGCTTCTTTCCCAGGAAAACAAAATACTTATGGAAATCCTGAACTATTGCAGATTTTCTTCCAGGAAAATGATATTGTCACTGAGATCTTTCTAATGGCAAGAATGGCTCTGCTGGTTTAGTTTGGGATTTTTTTGTTTTATTTTTAAGTTCTCTGTCTACAACACAAAACAAATGCCACTTTATTTTCCTCCAGCACAGAAAATTCTGGTGAGGAGGGAATGCTGCATAAGAAGCAGTGTTATACTGCTTCCCTAAAATGTTCAAAAGTAGACTCGTTCTTCAGAACTAAAATTGCAATTTGCCTCTTTTGAAGATTATTATTCTCCCAGTTAACCACCACATACAGCATCTTAGTTAGAAGTGAGTAACTTTAGATGGTTGAGGTGGAAACTGGACCAGTCATCAGGGATTATTCCAGGAGAGAAGGCACTTCCCAAGTCTATTGTGACCTCCATGAAAACCTCTGTGGCCATTTCAGTAACTTGCTTTGTTACCAGATTTGCTTCTTGTGGTGGTTTCACTTGGTTGGCACTTGATTGGCAGCCAAACACAGCCTCTCGCTCATTCTCCCCCACAGTGACTAGGGGAGAGAATTGGAGGGGTAAGGGTAAGGAGACTCGTAGGTTGAGATAAGAACAATTTAATATTTGAAATAAAAAAAAAACCTTAAAGCAATTATGATATTAAAATAATAATGATTATAATAGTAATAAAATATGCGAATGAGTGATACCCAGTGCAATTGCTCACCACCACTGACCGAGCCCGGCCCGTTATCAAATAACAATCCCGGAAGAGCCACAATCCTGAAAACCAAAACCACAATCCCAGAAGAGAGAGAGCCCACCATGAAAGAGAGAGGCCCAGAGGGAGAAAGAGTCCCTCATTAATATCCTGCCCATGACATGATATGATGTGTAATATCCCATTGGCATATCCAAATGCCAGTCTAGCTTATTCATTTTAATATTCCTCACCCCCAGCTAGAACTTGCACTTGTAGACTAGCAAAACACTAAGTCCTTCAACTTCCAGCAATAATTGAAAACATTAATATGTTATCCGTGTTCTTCTCATAACAAATCCCACACTGAAACCAAACCCCAGCGCTGTTCTAGCTACTAAAAAGAAACCCAGCTCTGTCCCAGCTAAAAACCAGGACACATTTATTAAACTAGCTACCCAGCTCAACCATTGCTCCATTTCTGAATTGGCAAATATTTCTTTAAGAACAAAACAGATGTATAGTACCTGTTGCTTTAAAACAAAAATCTACAAACATCAGGGTATGTGAAAGCATTTGCTGAGGACCACAAAGCTTCTGTGTCAGAAAAGAGATCAAGAAAACTAGGATACCCGTAGTACTCTTGCTTTGTCGCAAGTCCCCTGCTGCAAATTTGAAGTTGCAACATGGCAAGTGACTGTGGAGTTTGTGTAGGTGCCTGATGAAGATCTCTGATGTGATGTAAATGGCCTTGGTTATCAAAAGTTGATCCCTATGCATTGCGTTGACCCCATTTTCATTATTGGGAGTATATGAACTGTAGGCACTGTTGAAGATTAAGAACCAGTTCACTACAAATGGTTCTCCCTTAGTTGCACATCAAGAGTCGTGTATCTTCTCCATTTTCTCATGTAACCCTAGATGGGACAATAAACTTCAAATTTTTGTTAATGTATTTGAACTTTTCAGTGGTGGTGAGGGGTCTTAAATCTCAACCTGAAAAATTATGAGACTAAGAACACAGTTGGGTTTTTCAAGGTTAATTTTATTTAAGTGTAATTGAGATCCTTACTCAAGACTTTAAGAATTTCTGTGAAAAATTATGCAAAACAACATGATTCAATATTTTTAAGGAATCTCAACCATCTGCTTGTGCTTTATTTGCTGTTCTGTGAACTACTCACCGCAGCTGGTGGAAAAACTTTTTCCTTTTTATTGCAGATGACCTGTGGTTCCAGGTTCTTTCTCAAGAAAAATTCTAAGAAATTGTTAATAAAATTGGAAGATTTTAAAGTAAACTACAAAGGACAAAGAGAATTGCTCCCCTAAGGCCAGAAATTGAGCCCGCAGAAATTAGCCGGGTGGCTGTAGTATATCTCCCAAAGAAGGCTGGCAGTGTTGATTATTCTTCATTTATATGTGATGTATGTTAGCTCACCTTTGTTTAATACTCATCCATCATGAGCACTGTAGAGGAGAACTGCACATAATAGTGTGTATTTAGGATATTCTGGAAGTAGGATTGTCTTTCAGAAATGAGCCTCCAAAAGTTATATGAAAACCTCTCTGTGGCTTGTATTTCAAATAAACAGATCCTTTGAAATTAGTCTGCAGAGTAATTATAAACTGTCTAATGGTTACCATGAGCTCATTTTTGAGTGTACCATCCTCTTGGTTCAGCTGGCTCTACAGGCATTTGGGACCCATTTTTGAACCAAGGCACCTCCTCCTCACTTTCACATCACCCCTGGAATAGTCCAGACGTGTCATCCATAGTGCAAAGATGGTCAGGTCTTGATGCCGCAGCTTGGCCCAGTGCTGGCTGACCCTGGTCATTGAACTGTTTCAGTGGACTAAGCCA